>NC_133326.1:273294718-273594718 GCF_042186555.1 Aquarana catesbeiana
TGGATTACGAATGGATTTTGAGAGCTGAGAGTTTGAGAGAGGGCATTTTCAGGACAACTGATATCAGACAGATATTTTTTAAATGGTTTTAAGTTGGCTATATTAAAGTGTTTGGTTTTACAGCCTCCACTAAGTGCTTTGATAATGACCATTATCTTTTTACAACCAGCTAATTAATGTCTCTTCTGATTAGTCCAATTCTGCTGATTAGTCCAATTAGCCATTCACAAAAAACAGTCCAATGAATGTTTAATGACTATTTTACAATAGATCCCAACTAAACAGAATTAAAGATAGCCTAATCTGTATCTCAAACTGAAAATTGAATCTGAAGATTTGGTCCCTGAACCAATTCAGCTGGTCCCCTATGAGTTTTAGAAAAAGAAAGTATGACTTCTCATTATCATTACTGAGTTTGGGATCTCAGTAGACCTCATTAGACCTCATTATTGTCACAAACACTTCCTGTCCTAGAATGATCAATGCTTAATCTATTTTATCTATGGAGGGACAGGATTGTCACCACAAGGTGCTCTTCCAATATGGACTAAAAACACCTTCTTCTCTCCTCATCTCCATAGCATAGGCTTTGGTGTTCTGTATTTCATAGAGGAGACCTGGGTAGGCTGATAATACTATTTGAGATTTTAGTTCAGCGCACATAAAGTTACAAGAAAACTGGATTCTTGCAGGATCAAGGGGTATATTTCTGTACTTTCAGAAAAAGTTTATTTTTTAATTTTTTTTTTAGAGAAAGATAAAAAGGTGCTGGATGGATGTAAAGTGGAAAAATGTTCCTCTAGGTTTAAAGACATAGGACACTCAGCAAAGATCTGGCAGCCCACAATAATCCATACATTTATAAGCAGGACATCAAAGGGAAGTTTTGGTTTTGCTACAGGTACCACATAAACATTTTTAGTATATTTAGTTTTAAATATTATTCTTACATTGCAGTGGAAAATACATGTCAATGAATAGCATCACTTTGTGGTTTTTATACAACCCACAGAAGATGAATATTTTAGGGATGTTACAAGATTATTTCCTTTATTTGACTAATCTGAAGGGCAAATTTAAAGGTGTGAATTGCTTCACCATATAACACATGCTTGTCAGTAAGATACACCTGTTTCCATGCTGGCTTTACTTTTTCAAATGACAACAATAGAAAATATATACTTTCACTTTCCAGCTGCAGTCAGCACTCTTGTCATATAGATATAATCTTTTAATGGTTTTGAAGATATGAATACTTAACATAAAAAAACAAAGCATGCAATTGTTAGGTGAATGCATTAAGTAAATTGGCATTTCCAGGGCAATCAATAACCCTATATCATTAGACCAATACTTTTCAGCTCTGATAATCAAGTCTTCTACACATGCAGCAATTAAAAGGCCTTTGATGGTGTGATAAGAGCATGAACTCCATATGGTCTTCAAACATTATCACTCATCCAAATGAAAGGTCCCCATATTCTATGGGACCCGGTGTGTGGAAGCATGAGGTCCCATGGTCTGCAATTGCTATATTGTGTGCTGCCAGGCTTTGCTACCAATGTTCTTTATTTTGATTATTGACCTGCTCTAGTAAGTACTGTACGGAAGAAGTTATCTTTAAACCCCAGCTCTGAGGTCTCCTCTTGTACAGCTTTACTAGTTAATATAACATATTCCAGAGAGCCTGCTAACCTGTATTGAGGTATTCAGGTCAATTTTTAGAGAAAAACAAAGTATGGTGATTTCTTCTTGCATAGAGAATATGAATATTTAGCTTTTTTTTAATATTTATTCTGTTTGCGCAGTTGTCTAATATGTGAGAGCTTCTATCACGTAGTGGAACAAATGCTATTCATTGCTGTTGTTCATTGGAGAATATTCCCATTGCTGATACTTGTGGCCATATTTACCATTAACAACAGTTGACCTGTGCCTATAGGTGACAGAGTCAAAGAGGTGTCTTTTCTTTGTACAAACACACATTTTTCTCATCACCAGGAGGCACATGGTCAAATCACTAATGGAATTCTGGGAAGTAAACCAGCAAAATTGACATCTATGCATTTTAGAGATTATTAATGTAAATTGCTGGATGTATGATAGTCAACGGCACCACATCCCCATTTTAAAGTACATGAATAGAAAGAGGATGATGGAATTATTAGGGTGCCAGGAATGAACCAAAAACAAACTGATATATAAAAATATCAAATTTATTTATACATAAAAACATCAGGATATCACCATAGCGTAACAATATTGTAGACGAACGGCAGTATTTTCTTGCTCTACATGTTTCGCCATACAATGGCCTCCTCAGGAGATAAGTACTGCAAGTATGGTCACTATGACTTGAAAACGTTATGTTAGAGACATACAGAATTGATGTATATAAATATGACATGTCAATACAAACAGTATACACATCAGAAAATTCTCAAAAAGCATAGAACCAAGAAGCCACATTCAGCATAAACCTACCTGATATACTAAATATCCTATCAATAAATGTTAACAGCTCAGATGTCTAGAGGACATTGATAATTAGGAGATATTTGGTGCACCACAGAGAGGGATATAGGGACTCCAATAGCAATAGGCCTGTAAATATGGGAAGATATTATTTGAAAGACCATCATACACTGTATAAATATTAGGAACAAATTGGCAAACATATATACATGTGCACAT
This sequence comes from Aquarana catesbeiana, assembly GCF_042186555.1. Taxonomy (NCBI): domain Eukaryota; kingdom Metazoa; phylum Chordata; class Amphibia; order Anura; family Ranidae; genus Aquarana; species Aquarana catesbeiana. The sequence goes on from NC_133326.1 coordinate 273,297,413, forward strand.
ACACATAATGCAACCAATAGGTTGAACCTACCAGAAAATTCTAAATCTATAACTCAATGTTCTGAAATGTTCATCCCAGAAACATGGACTCTCAGTTGTCGCATATTGAAAAAATTGAACTTCCCAAACGAAATTCAAAAGTTTGTGATAGTCCTATATTAATGATGAGTAAGAGAAGGAACAGTTCAGCAGTGTACAATCAACTTCACCCTCAATCAGAGAGAGAGAGAGGACTGAAAAAATATCAAACATTTTTCTTTACCTTAACAGAATGGTGTCATACAAATCTCTTCCATCCAGCATCAGGCCGCTGCAAAAATAGCAGGCTAAGAGGGCCCTTTATACCCCCTCCACTTCCTGAGCGCGACGAAAACACCGGTGCCATGTTGGAAAATCTGCCCAGAGCAGGGAGTGGCTTCAGGCTGTACAGCTCTTAGCCACTCAGATCCGCCCAAGACCCAACAGAAATTAGGGTAAAGGGGAAGGATACTACTATGGGGGCAGGCTGAGCAGATGGCCAAGTCACCCACAAAGAAAAGCCCTTAAAGGGGAATGATGGTGACACCCTGGGCATCCATATGGCGTCCATATGGTCACCCATCTCCAAACAATGAACATCATAAGTAACCAACAGAACGCCATCTAGTGGCCAAGAATGGGAAATACAACCCCAGCATATAAAAAACATTTAATATTGACATATGAGCTGAATGTCTATGGAACAAATCTCAAGACAAAAGACAGGATATATTAGAGACAGGGAAATCTGACTGACAAACCAGTTCCATGCTTGAATGAGTTACAAAAAACTATTAAACAAATATACACAAACATTATATCATCTTATTAATAGGAAAAATTATCCTAAAAATGCACAATCGTAAGATTCTCCTTCACAGAAGAAAGAAAAAATGAAATGGCTAAAGGAAGGCTTTGTAGCTAATGGACTCGTTCAGTCCAGGATGATTCATAGCTGATAAGGTGTGGATCCAATTGGTCTCCTGCTGCAAGAGAAGTTTATCAACATCACTTACTCTCTCATGTACAAGTATAGTATAGTGCAGGTAAATACTTTTTAGCAGTTGTTAATGTGTTTAGGCTCCTTCTAACCTCCAGATCCTGGTTTTCCTGTATGAATGGTATGTAGGCACTTGTGGAACACTCACATTACAGATGTCATCCTCTCTAATTGGACAATATTTCCTGACAGTCCTTTGGGAGATGTTTTTGATGCTTCCTTTACAATTCCAATACCTGTGTACTGAAGGAAGCGCCAGCGTGACAACATCATACTGAAGTCTAATGTGGCTGCTCCAAAATGAGAAGCACCTTGGCAGTGTCATTTGCTCTGCAAAGAAGTGATGTCAAAAGCGGCAGGGGAAGAAAAGAAAGAAGGGTTGTGAGTATTATGTGAAAGTTCACACAAAGAAATATTCTATTACCTGCATATAGCTTTTATAAGGAGATACAGAATGTCATCTCTTTATACATTTTTTAAGAATTTTTCCCAATGTTTTCCCAGTTGAATTCAATTAGAAAAAGTGTGAATCTTGAGTACAGGTGATAATTTTATGTCTACCTGTTCCAAGACTTATGCCCTGTACACACGGTCGGATTTTCCGATGGAAAAAGTGCGATCAGATTGTGTTGTCTGAAATTCCGATCATGCGTGGGCCCCATCTGACTTTTTCGGAATTTCCGACACACAAAGTTTGAGAGCAGGATATAAAATTTTCCGACAACAAAATCCAATCGTTTAAATTCTGATCGTGTGTACACAAATTCGACGCACAAAGTGCCACGCATGCTCAGAATAAATTAAGAGATGAAAGCTATTGGCTACTGCCCCGTTTACAGTCCTGACGTAGGTGTTTTACGTCACCGCGTTCAGAACAATCGGATTTTCTGACAACTTTGTGCGACCTTGTGTATGCAAGACAAGTTTGAGCCAACATCCGTCGGAAAAAATGCGATGGATTTTGTTGTCGGAATGTCCGAGCAATGTCTGATCGTGTGTACAGTGCATTAGTGTTATGAAAAGAAAATTGGCAGTGAAGCTGTAAGTAGGGCAGGTTACCAATTGTATTATCCCTGCACTACTCCCTACTTTTATGTAGTTTACTTAATTTCCAGCAGGGTTGGCAACCTCTCGCAACATTTTTTTACCGACAAAGCATGGGGAATTTACTGACTGAGTACACTTTTTACTGAAAAACAACTTAACTCCTATTAAAAACAAAGACAATTGATAAATTATAAATGTATAAACATGATATGGAAACACTGACAATACAATCAAAATATGTAATTTGCCTGGTTTACACTTAAAAAAATAAACACAGCATGATCAATTTTACGCCCCTCTGGGATACAGTTAAAAAACAAGTTCTGCTCTGCATGCCAAGGAGAGCAATGGGCTTGACCAGATTGCATCTAACAGTGGCAGAGGTTTAAAAGAGGAGGATTAAACAGAACTGCCCCCTGCCACCTACCTTCATCTGCCTAGTTAATGTGAGGGGCCCCAAGGCTGGAAGATGTAATATCTATCCCATTGAGGGGCCCCAGGGATTGAGGTGCCAGACTCTCTTTGGAGGAGCCCCTGGGCTAAAGGTGGCAGTCTCTCTATGGAGGGACCCCTGAACTGAAGGTGACAGTCTCTCTATGGAAGGGCCCCTGGACCGAAGGTAGCAGTCTCTCTATGAAGGGGCCCCTAGACTGGAGGTGGCAATCACTCTATAGAGGGGCCTCTGGACTGGAGGAGGCAATCTCTCTATGGAGGGTCCCCTGGACTGAAAGTGGCAATCTCTCTATGAAGGGGCCCTGGCCTGGGAGTGACAATCTTTCTATGAAGGGGCCCTTGGACTGGAGGTAGCGGTCTCTCCATAGAGACTGCTGCCTCCAGTCCAGGGTCCCCTCCATAGGGGGACTGTCACCTCCAATCCAGGGGCCCCTCCATAGAGAGACTGCTACCTCCTCTTGTTGTAGGGTGACATTACAATTAGACTTGGGATAGTAGATCAGTGCAGTGACAGCAGTGCAGGAACACTGTGCACCCCCCCAGCAATGTAAGCATTAAGGTGCCCGGTATGTGCCCCATATGTGGTGTCATATGAGCTAAGCCTGGTCTAGCGCTTCTCTTCTTCTCCTCAGTGGGCAGGTGCCAATTATGGCCTTGCAGTGTGGGCACAGGGCAGCATAGGGCGCTTGCTGTGTGGTGAGGGAATTGGACACAGTGAGGCTTAGGGGTTGTCTGCTCCATAGGTGGCGGGCGCCTGCCCAATGCTCTCAGTGTATTTTGGTGGAGGTGCTTGCTAGTGTTCTGCTAAAAGGCCTTGATTTTCACAGGCAGAAAATGTCCATACTGGACATTTACAGACAGTTGTAAAAATCACTGATCGATGATGATGAAATGTACGGATGGTTGGCAACCCTGGGTGACAATAGAGGACCATGCCTGTTTAAGGTGTGTTGAAATAGCCACTTGTAGTTTCCAATGTAAGCCTATTTTGCAATGTAACAATGCAAGAACACAATAGGGTTATGAGGATAGAATGCTGTCTCCCTATAACAAGAAATGCCTGAGCAAGGACCTTCATGACAGGATCAACTAATATTATTTTTACGAAAGCTGTAGTTTTAAGGGCATTAAAAACTACTTTTTATATTAACATATTACAGCCTATGAGACTTTAAGGACTAGATTACACGTACGTTATGAATCATTTGTCCACAATGACAGTATGGTCTAATTTTTGCCTAGTAAAAACATTTTACTAGTGATTTTGTGTATGGACATACAATTATTGCGTGATGACAGGAACAATGCATAAATAAGTATCACAAAGTACAGAATTATGTGATATATATTGCACTCTCCATTCTTTGGCAGTTCACCACAAACTATATTCAATTATTTTTCATTTACAAAATGCACAGTTACAGTATCATCACTGGTTATGTTTTAAGAATTTAAGGTGACAGCAAAAGAACACAATTTTCACAAAGAACACAGTTTTCACAAAGAACAAAGTTTTCAGAGTTCCGCTTTATTTAAAACCCCAGCAAATCATAGTTATTTTAAGAGCTTCCCTATTTGAGCCAAGAAAGGTCAGGAAAGCCACAGATACAAAGTATGAAACCATGGTTTCTGCCTAGGATTCCCCACTCACCTCCTTTAAATCTTTTTGTTTAACAATATACTGACCTGTGTAAGTTATTTTTAGATTTACTGTTTTCACCATTTCAAGGATACATTTTTTGTAGTTTCCACGTCTGCTCCCAAGTACCACTAACAGGGCATATTTCCCAGGTACTTCTGTTGAATGCCATGTGATATATTCTGTGTATACACTATATCAGGGCTCAAAATTTTAAGTCATGAGCTACTAGCCAGGCCTTAAGAGTTACTCGCCACCAGTTGCCCCACCTAACCCTTACCCTGCCCTGCCCCTAAACACCCCCTCTTAAATTATCTCATGAAATGACACTATTAAAGTTTTATGCAGAATTAAGTTACAAAAATAAATATTTACAACAACAACTTTAACAATATTAAGCATATTTCATTGCTCTGACTGTGATAAATTAAAGAAAGATAAAATATGATTGGCTACTATAGGCACTGTACACATCATAACTGCCTTGTTAAGTAAATACATACAGACTGCAGGGTTGAGAGGTGCGCTACGCTAGGTGCCTTGGTGGGAGTGACACCTTCTTTCTGGGTTTGCACCGATCCCATCCCTAAGGCTCCACTCACACCTGCGCATTTTGTAAACGCATGCAAAGTTGTGTATTTTTGCATGCATTTATAAAACCAGCTAAAACCATATCATGTTTGCTGTGCCATTTATTGTTTATGTCATCCCAAACACCGCAAGCTGACATGCGTTTGTCTGCATGCAAAAATATGCAAACACTGTAAAATAAGTGGTAATCAAAAAAAAAAAAAAACACCCAAAATTGAATGCGGCAAAAGCTCCTGCGCCCACCATCCCTGTGCCGGCCTGTGCACACTTACATACTCAGACTTGTCTCAGTCTCTGGTGGTCTCCACGACCTCTCACTTCTCCCTGGTAGGCCTGGCTGTTCTCTGGAGCCCGTTCTCTAGCTGCCAGACTCTTCTTCCTCCTCCTCACTGTCCTAAGACATGCATCACCTCCGCCGCCTCCTGTCCGCCATGTTAGTGAGAAGAGAATCCACGGGGCTGCACTGGAAACTTCACTTTCTGGTGTGCAGCGCGCCACACAGAGCCCTGCGTATAGTTGACTGGGGAAGCCATCCCCCGCCCAAACCATAACACGCGCCCTTTTGAGGGCTGGTTTAGGGTACCCATAGACATAAGATTACAGTGGCTCAATCTGGAGATTTCACGTCCATGATCCTGCCAGTCGGTGACTTTGTGGGAGGATCGTTGATAATTCAGGTTTGAAAACCAGCAATGATTGCTATTGTTCCCTGCAACTGCTGCAGTGTCAACCTGTTCCACTCTACTCTTACTTCCCGTGGCACACGGAGCACTCTGACGGGGGGCTTTGTCTGAGCCGAGCGGATCCGCCCCCGTCCGAGCCAGCCGAGCGGACCTGCCTAAGCGCCCGAGCTGAGCAGACCCGCCCCCCCGCTCGAGCTGAGCGGATCTACCTGAGCCAGCCGAGCGGAGCGTACCTGCGTAAGCGCCCGAGCTGAGCAGACCTGCCCCCACCTAAGCTGAGCGGATCCGCCTTCCGCCCAAGCCAGGCCGAACTGGCCCAAGCAGAGCGGACCCGCCTCCCACCCAAGCCAACCGGCCCGCCCCCCTGTCTGAGCCAGCTGAGCCAAAAAGACCTGCTTAAGCACCCGAGCAGACTCTCCCACCGCCCGAGTGAGTGGACTTGCCCGAGCCGGAACACTCGCCCTCAACTAAATTCCACTCGCCAAATGTGAGCAGGCGAGTGGAATTTTTGAGAACTGCACTATATTGTCAATAGTATTGGGACGCCTGCCTTTACACGCACATGAACTTTAATGGTATCCCAGTCTTAGTCCGTAGGGTTCAATATTGAGTTGGCCCACCCTTTGCCGTTATAAAGCTGTCCACAAGGTTTAGCGGTGTGTTTATGGGAATGTTTGACCATTCTTCCAGAAGTGCATTTGTGAGGTCAGGCACTAATGTTGGACGAGAAGGCCTGGCCTGCAGTCCCCACTCTAATCCCAAAGGTGTTCCATCGATTTGAGGTCAGGACTCTGTGCAGGCCAGTCAAGTTCCTCCACCCCAAACTCGCTCATCCATGTCTTTATGGACCTTGCTTTGTGCATTGGTCAATCATTTTTGTGGAGGGGGGATTATGGTGTGAGCATTGTTTTTTAGGGGATGGGCTTTGTCCCTTAGTTCCATTAAAAGGAACTCTTAAGGCGTCAGCATACCAAGACATTTTGGACAATTTGGACAATCACAGCTGACCACAGTGTAAACAGAATTGCCAGTTATTGACATTTCTCTTTTCATGTGCTGTCACTAGCATTCCCGACAGGGGACATGCACACAGATAATCAGGGCACTAATCATGAGTGCCCTGATAATCAGTGCAGCCCCATCAGTGCCTATCAGTGCCTATCAGTGCCCATCAGTGCCGCATATCAGTGCAGCCTCATCAGTGCCCATTTGTATGACCTCATCAGTGCCCATTAATTAATACAGCCTCATCAGCACACATCAGTGAAGGAGAAAAATTACTTACTTGAAAACTTTTGTAGCAGAAACTAAGTAAAAATATATATATATATTTTAAATTGTCTTTTTTTGTTTGTTTAGCAAAAAACCCATTGGTGATTAAATACCACTAAAGGAAAGCTCTATCTATCTCAGGAAGGGGGTATAAGTGTCCAGTAAACAAGTGGTTAAATCCGCTGGTGGAGTGGTTGCCAGAGGTGACATAAAGGCTCAAAAGCCCAAGACTGACATCACTCTCAGGACTATTGCCCTGAGTGCAAGTGACACCCAGTGGCGGCAGCAGGAAACAGAAGCAACCCTCAACCTAAGGGAGAAACCAAGTGAACAAAACTACAAATTGGCCTGGGCAAAACTACTACCCAAGAGAACTAATTTACTAGACTCCTCTGATAACACATACACACTCTCCTGGATGGACCGAGTTCCTAGGAAGATCTCTCTCTCTCTCTATACAGGCATACCCCACTTTAAGTACACTCACTTTACATACACTCACGAGTAAGGACATATCTGTGAGTGTATGTAAAGTGGCTCTCAAGCTAAAGCTGCTGCTGAGTAATCCGTGCCTGGATAGTTCAGATTCCCCACTACTTAGAAACACACTTCCTGACCCCCCCCACTACAGTCCCTGACCCCCCTCTACAGCCCTGCAACCTCCACTACAGCCCCTGACACCCCAGAAGTGAAAAAATGTATTGTTTCACTTTAAGTACATTTTCGTTTTACATACATGCTCTGGTCCCATTGTGTACTTAAAAGTGGGGTATGCCTGTATATATATATATATATATATATATATATATATGTATATATATATATATGTATATATATGTATACACGGTATCACACAAAAGTGAGTATAGCCCTCATATTTTTGTAAATATTTTATTATATCTTTTCATGTGACAACACTGAAGGAATGACACTTTGCTACAATGTAAAGTAGTGAGTGTACAGCTTGTATAGCAGTGTAAATTTGCTGTCCCCTCAAAATAACTCAACACTCAAAACAACATCGCTGGCAACAAAAGTGAATACACCCCTAAGTGAAAATGTCCAAATTAGGCCCTAAGTGTCAATATTTTGTGTGGCCACCATTATTTTTTCCAGCACTGCCTTAACCCTCTTGGGCATGGAGTTCACCAGAGCTTCAAAGGTTGCCACTGGAGTCCTCTTCCACTCCTCCATGACGACATCACAGAGCTGGTGGATGTTAGAGACCTTGCACTCCTCCACCTTCCATTTGAGGATGCCCCACAGATGCTCAATAGGGTTTAGGTCTGGAGACATGCTTGGCCAGTCCATCACCTTTACCCTCAGCTTCTTTAGCAAGGCAGTGGTCATCTTGGAGGTGTGTTTGGGATCGTTATTATGTTGGAATATTGCCCTGCGGCCCAGTCTCGGATTGTCACAGTACATGTTGGCATTCATGGTTCCCTCAATGAACTGTGGCTCCCCAGTGGCGGCAGCACTCATGCATCCCCAGACCATGACACTCCCACCACCATGCTTGACTGTAGGCAAGACACACTTGTCTTTGTACTCCTCACCTGGTTGCCGCCACACCCGCTTGACACCATCTGAACCAAATAAGTTTATCTTGGTCTCCTAAGACCACAGGACATAGTTCCAGCAATCCATATCCTTAAACTGCTTGTCTTCAGCAAACTGTTTGCGGCTTTCTTGTGCATCATTTTTAGAAAAGGCTTCCTTCTGGGACAACAGCCATTCAGACCAATTTGATGCAGCGTGAGGCGTATGGTCTGAGCACTGACAGGCTGACCCCCCCACCCCTTCAACCTTTGCAGCAATGCTGGCAGCACTCATATATCTATTTCCCAAAGACAAACTCTGGATATGATGCTGAGCACGTGCACTCAACTTAATTGGTCGACCATGGCGAGGCCTGTTCTGAGTGGAACCTGTCCTGTTAAACTGCTGTATGGTCTCAACCACCGTGCTGCAGCTCAGTATGAAGGGTCTTGGCAATCTTCTTATAGCCTAGGCCATCTTTATGTAGAGCAACAATTCTTTTTTTCAGATCCTCAGAGAGTTCTTTGCCATGAGGTGCCAAGTTCCAATGACCAGTATGAGAGAGTGAGAGCGATAAAACCAAATTTAACACACCTGCTCCCCATTCACACCTGAGACCTTGTAACACCTTGCAACGCTAACGATTCACATGACACCGGGGAGGGAAAATGACTGATTGGGCCAAATTTGGACATTTTCACTTAGGGGTGTACTCACTTTTGTTGCCAACGATTTAGACATTAATGGCTGTGTGTTGAGTTATTTTGAGGGGACAGTAAATTTACACTGTTATACAAGCTGTACACTCACTACTTTACATTGTAGCAAAGTGCAATTTCAGTGTTGTCATATAAAAAGTTATAATAAAATATTTACAAAAATGTGAGGGGTTTACTCACTTTTGTGAGATACGGTATATAACTGTATGCAGTATATACAAGCATGGGATAATGAAGTCCAGTGTCAGAAAAAACTATTCATATGTCAGTCATTCGTATGTCAGTCTGCTTTCACTCCACTAATGCTGATATACTTGTAGTCATAGGCATGTGCTGCCAATGTTCCAACAAATTTAACAGGCCATGACGATTTTTTATTGTTTGTTGAGAAGTTAATGAAATTAATCTTGCACTGGCAGAACTAAACCCTTATATGTTTTTTTTTCCTGCATCTTCACTTGCATTTTTTTCCTTGGTCTACACAGTCTGCAGCTCATGCACAGTACAGGGTACATTCCTGGCCCATTCTCAGTATCTGTAAGATGCTGATAGAAAGGACTCAGGTGTTGGGACAATGTAAATTCACCATGAGTGAACGAGAGTTACATCATCTGTGTCTGCCCAATTACTGAAGAATAAAGATGTTGGGTGATGAATATCAAAATCTAAGTAGAAGAGTAAAGTACCAACTTACAATTAAGGGATAACTGTGGTTTTAGAACAGATATCCTCCATTTGTCCACCCTCCTCCCTGTACCCCCTTCAGGTCTTATTCCCACCTGCATTCATCCTGGGCACCACACAGCCTCCTCTTCAAAAGTCTACTGGCGAGACTCTGTTTCTTCCCCATGCTGTGATCTCCATTCCTTCCTATGATGCCTATCAATGGTGGACGGCCTTTTCATAGGAATGAATGAAGATTGTGACATGCTAGTGAGAAAGAAACAGAGCCAGACTTTTGAAGAGGAGGTTTTGTGGTGTTCAGAAGGCTATCTCTGTGGGTAAGCTATGCCTGCATTCAGACATAAGCAGAGAATATGCCTGGTGATTTTGAAGCATTTTTTTTCAGGCATTATTGCAGGTGTTTTAAAGGCATTTTTGCACATGTATCAAGCTTCAGGAGTTTGTTTCATGGGCTTGGCAAAGGGAGGAGAGCAGTTCTTTAGAAGGAGAGGAATTCTTCAGGCATAAAAGTGCATACATGAAAAAACACTAGTTTAGAGGCTTTCCTATTGAAGTCTAGGGGACCAAAAACACCTGAATATGCTCAAAAAAAGCTCATGTACCTTTCTGAGTGTAGGGTGTATAGCATAGGGCGACTAAGCGTATAATTGAAAAATATGTCACCAGCACACCAAGGATCTTCAGAATGGGTCCAAACTTTATTCAGCATTCATATCATAAATACAGAGGCAACATTTCAGAGCCATACAGGACCCCCTCATCAGGCTTGTGACAGGGGTCCTGCATGGCTACGAAAACACCCACAGCCATTTTTCAGGAACGTGTGAATTGAATTATGCTTCAGTATGCAGCCTCCCCTTATACTCACCTCAGCCCAAGCCCGATCCAGTGATGTGCATGAGAGCTGCTACTGTTCCTTCTCTGTTCCTCATTGGCTCATAAACAACAATGGGAGCCAATGGCTCCTGCTGCTGTTAATCACAGCTAGTGGGAAATGAGTGGGGGCTTGGGCATAAGCATGGACAAGTACCACCATAGCAAGCAGCTTGCTATGAGGGCACTAGGCATGGGGCAGGAACCAAGAGCGCCAGGGGAGAACCCGAGAAGAGAATGATCGATGCTGCTCTGTGCAAAACTTTTGCACAGAGCAGGTAAGTATTACATGTTTGTTATTTTTTTAAAAACACATTTAAGCCTTTAAGGGGGTGCTGGGGAAGTGGTGGGAATTACTTATAGTAGAGTTATCCTTTAAGGCTTGAGATTATTGAATAACACTATTATATTTACTAGAAATAAATGAATTGCTAAACAAATGGAATAAATCTTGCATCAATACCAATATAAAAAAAAAAATAATTTGTATAGTTCTAGGATGAGTAAATGGTGGCATTGCACAATCATACAATTTGAAATTCCTTGTCTAGCGTCTGTCATAAAAATGAATGCCATAAAAATCAATTTAGGCACACATTAACAGGATATAAATTGACATATATCCATTGCATTTATCTCTTTATTTATGGTCGGACAACTTGCACCACAGTCACAAAATCAAATAGCGTTTTGCTAAGTGGGAGGTTCATAACATTTGTTCATTTGCAATTAATTGGTAAAAAAAAATTTCTGTTTGCATATTTTGAAAAGATTATAAAATGCTAAGACTAAAAAAGTATAATATGCAATTTTATTAACACCATAAAGTAAAATGTATAATAATGACAAAGTTCAAGTACATAGATGAGTGTACGTATTGTTTGCACATAAACGGACTCTTGTATGATTGAAATGCACATTATTCATTTATTTTCCATCAGAAATATTTCCACTACTTAGGTCTGCAGCAATACTTTCTAAGGATTTCTTGATTTCCCAAAGCCCTTTACATTTAAGGTGGGCCTGCCTGCTATGTCACTTAGAGGAAACTAACACTTCAAAGCAGAAAACCCCACAAACCAAATCTACAACTACAGAAAAAAACAGAAGTATCACACCGCCTATCTAACACCATCTCATTTTTTTTTTTTTTTAAGCCTGTGAAAAATGACTAATTGTGACGTGGTACAAAAAGTTAGGTGGGATATAAATACCTGCTGTAGTCTATATGAAAGATATTCTTTTTCACAATCTCGGTTCACTGACCTGAACCTGGTAAAAAGACACTAAGTTTAGTTCTGTGATTGATATCCTGAGAAACAATGAGACATTTTAAGATGCTTTTGCTCTGCAGTGCTCTTCTTTACTGCATCGGACAAGTCATTGGACGTAACATAGACCTCAACAGGGCAGCTAATGACATTGAAAAGCTGAGAAAATACTTGGTAAGTATATCTTGTACTGTGTATGTAACCATATAATATTTGCATACACTGTTAGCATTTATAACATCCGTGAAATATTTTATGGTCTAATTTTCTTTTCCAGCTATTGTCAGACAAATAATTTCATCACTGTTTAGACTGACGAGTAATCTTTTTTAAACTTTTTTTTACATTACTTAGATATGTTAGTACCTTGTAATATAAATATGGTAGCTTTTCTAACATATTCTGCCAATGTAAACATTCCTGGCAATGTTGTAAGTTCTGGGTGATATGCTGTAAAGATTCATCCTAGTTAGCTAGAGAATACACTTCTTGAACACTATTAGTATCCAAAAAGTAAAGTAACACTTAAGTAAGTGTAAGAAGCTGCTGACAGAGAATGTGATTGTCTAACTTCTGGATTGCATAATCCATGGTCCTGGAACAAGTAGGCAGCCCAGGAGAAAGACATTTGAGGCTTCTCACACATATGTATTGCTTTGTGACAGGTTCCCTTTAGCTTGTCAGACATGACACGGAGGGGGGTATTTACTAAAGGCAAATTCACTTTGCACTACAAGTGCACTGCAAGTGTAGATCTGAGGGGGACATGCAAAGAAGATAAAAAACAGCATTTTTGCTTGTATATGATTGGATGATAAAATCAGTAGAGCTTCCCCTCATTTCAGATCTTCCCCTCAGATCTAAAGCGACTAAATCTTTTCTACTTATAACAGTATAAAGCTTAGTGAAGATTAAATGTTGTGAATTACATTATACTTGAAATCCTCTTTATTATAAACTGGTTCTTTACTGTGCTATAACCTATGTGTTATACGGCTTATTATTTTCAGCCAGGTGATTAGCATATTCAGCTTTCGCAGACTTTCATTGTTGAAAATAATAACCTTTATGGAAAAGTATCATCGTTATTCAAGAAAATTGCAATTTATATATTTTGTGTGTCTACCTACAAATCTGTTGATGGTCATACACTATGCAGGCTTTTAAGGCAATAGATTTGAGGGTCATATCATGATCAGAATAGCTGTTACTATCATAGCTGAAGCTCCTGTCCAGCTTTGGAGACAGGCTGAAAAGTCAGTTCCCAGACAAGGAGGTCACTGTATGTGGTGCTGCATGGATCAGATCTGCTCCAGAACTATTACCACTTCCAGAGGAACGTAGACAGTCTCGGGCATTGTATGACTGTTGGCTGTGACAGTTAATAGCTGTGATTGCAAAGATTTTGTACATAATTTGTATGTCACCAAAGAGATTAATATTGTAGTGATAGTGTAGTAATGCTGTAAGTAATATTTAATAATTAATATGTATTTGTTGATCTGGAAACAATGATGCAAACTGTGGATGTGGTCAAACATTTAACAAGTCGCTGCTTACTTGCAGGAGGAAATGACACTTACTATGCAGCACAAAAGTTACACTACTCAATTTATAACCATAAGCAGAAACTTTCATAAGGCAACTTAAAAGAATATTTTCTACTAGCATTTGTTTCTTTGCATCCTGTATGCAAGCTACAGAATTAAAGCAGAAGCAAAAGCAGTTGCTTTTTTTACCATCACTGAAAATGACATGAAAAAAAGTGTGATTTTTGTGTGAAAAGTGTCTTGATGTGCACATAGTCGCAAACTGAATGTCTTGCAATTTGGCAGGTTAGTGTGGAATTAGTAAGTTATCATAACTCTGTATAAACGTTCCAGTGCAATGTAAGGTCAGATAGATGACTATTGTGTGGCATATATCCGTTTCAAAACACTATTGGACACAACTTATTTAATAGTGCAAGTGAAGCAATTAAAGCAATGCTAAGATGCTGCTTGCATTATGTGTCGCTGAAAAAAATGGCACAAATATATTATATTATTTAGAATTCTATAACTAGTTCAACTGAAAATTGTCTCCAACAGTTTTCTGAAATACTTCACTATTGTCATCTGTGATAAATAACCAATTAATATAAAGGATCTATCCACAAAAACTTTTTTCAGTTGATGAAGAAGCTGTAGAGACCATATAATGTTTATTTTACATTTCATTGGACCGCTGGTAGTGTGCTTGTGCTCCTGGGTCTACATACCTGCCATTGCCATACAAGGAATTCCCACACGTCTTGTGAATTTTCACTTTTTTTTTAACAGATGTAGAATGCCATAGAAGGAGTAGGAACATCTAAAGACAGATGGAAACAACTGAACTACATGTAGACAGTGCAGGGATAGGAACTATTTGATCATTGATTGTTTAATAAAGTTGTGTATTTAATAATACAACAATAATAATTTAACAATAATACTGGGAGTCCTCGCATAAGATATTCTTGTGGATCTTTAATCCTCTTATGTATATGCTGCTTCTAGTCTTTGGGGACCACACCACAAGTACTCTCAGTGGTGTGATGGCACACAGAGCAGGGGGGTATTCTTAATCTGTATTGGTTACCCCTATTTTCTTACTATCGGGGTAACGTATTGGTGATCTTTTATCTTTCAATTATTTATACAATCTCAATGCTTGAATTCCCAAAAATATTAGAATCCAAAGGGTAATTTAAGCCATCAGACTCCTCTTAGCTAATATGTAACTTGTAAGCTGAACAATCTTTAATTCACTTGCTTTTATTTTCCTATTTTTTTACAACAACTTCTTTCTAATTACAGAATTCCCAAGACAAAAGCGATACTGATGATACAGATCAAATGTTTGCAAAGCTACTGGACTCCTTTAAGGAGGTATGTTAACATACATTTAATAATACATTTTTTTATAATAGCCGGGTAAATGTCTACTCGGATACTAATGAAAGAAAAAGATGGTTCACTGAACATTTCAATATTTTAATAAAAAAAAATAAAAAAAGTACTAAGATGAATGTTGCATTATTCATGATATGAATGTTTCAATAATATTTAATAACATATAGTAAGTTGATTCCTTTATCTTTCTTTAAAGTGACAAGCTCACATATCTTTTTAGATTTTGTAGCTTTCTGAGTGACTTTAAATGGAGGCTGCCATTCTCTGGCTCGTTAGCTTCATAATAAATATGTGTATTGTAGCCTCTATGCAGTGTAATGGAAGTGGAGTTACTGCTCTGATCCCTTACGTTTCAGATTATGTCAGTGTATATCATGTAATGCCAGCGGTGGTAATAGTGAGTGAGAGGCCTATTTTGTGTAATGTTTATCAGTGCATAACACCATTTACAGAGGGCTTAATCACATTATAAAATGCATATGGGCTGGGTGGCATTGTGCAGTGGAGTTGAGGAGTGGTTGATGTGTTGTTACAATGCATCACACTATTGGCTTTTTTTATGTATTGCCTAAAAGAAAATAGGATCAGAACTGGGATGTACTCTATATAATAATTTGTTTTTACTACAGTTGGCAGTAGGGGGGTGTATATACTATATATATCCTTTACTTCTCTCTACAAATAATGGGTATATGTCAGCTTTCAGGTGGGTGGAATGAGTTGTTTATAAAGTCACCAAAATATACTTGTCTATATTATTTTTACTATTGTGGAAAAGTGATATAAATATCTGGAAACTTTTCAACATTTTTTTTCGAAGATTCCATCTTACGAAAGATTCTCTTTACCTTTACAGGAAGGAGAAAAGAAACTTATGCTTAGCCAGATTGTTCCCATGTATATGAAGATGCTTACTTCTATTGAAGCGACAGAAGTGAAAGACAGCATCACTAACTTGTCACAGATGCTGCATCAATCCAATGATGACTACTTAAAGCCAACTGAACATAAACTGAAATTACTGATGAAGCTGAAAGAAATGCTGGTATGATTATAAAATATTCTTAATATAACCAAAGAGCATGGAAGCGCACACAGGGGACCACCTGGTCAAAGGGATAACAAATCAGCTTTTTGTTAGGAGTTTTTAAATCAAAAAGTCAAAAGCAATGCTATGTTTCTCATTTTAAATTACGTTAAATTTGGGCAATTCTATCAAAATTTACTTGGGGGAATTGTTGGGATTAAAAATAGTATTAAAAATAGTGAAATTCACTTCATCTTCCAACTGTCCCAGATGCACGTATATATGGCCAATGCTTTGATGCTTAGTCTCAATGTAGCACTTATGCTGACTAGTTTATTTATTTTGTGTTTATATCTCCAGTGGCGAGTTAGATAATCGCTGCATAGTTTACAAACTTGTGCGAAAGCTACACATATTTAGATTGCATGAGTATGCATGTTTCTGTCTTAAGAAAGGAGAAGCGAGCATATCTAACTATTTCTGACATTAGCTTATTTTATAGCAACCAGGTCAAATTATCTAACACCCATAGGCTGAAACCTGATACACATGGTTATAGTTAAAGTGATTGTAAAACAACCCATTCAGTTAAAAAAAAATGAAATGCAAAACATTTTTGTATAAATATAAAAAAAAAACATTATAAATACACTTTTTACTTTTTTTAGTATAAGTGACAAGTCTGACCATTGGAGGAGAGTACAGCAGCAGAGTACCAGCTTAATGTGTTCAGTTTTTAATAGGAAAACAAGGGGATTAGCAGGAACACCATTGATTTCACATGAAGGAAGCAATACAAAGAGTATATGGTACAGCAGGCACATGAAGTGTTGGGGTAACAAATGCTTTAACTTATTTCTATGGTCACCTTAAACATTTTTAAACATTTTTATTTTTAGTTTATTGTGTTACTCAGGCTAGAGATAGTAAGGATATTTCAAATACCTTTCATATTTTTTATTGAGATAGCTATTTTTATTATGGAATTATTTTATAACTCATCATAGTCATGCCTAAATAAAGTTAACATTTTTTGATGGTGTCAATTAGTGACAGCTTGGACTGATTTTGTGTCTTTTCTTTGATAAAGTAATATGGGGAGTACCACACATAATAAAATGTGAAAATGTGTTTCAGAAGTGGCTCCTATTAACAATAACTATCTCATTCTGAAAATAGAAAGGAGAAAATAATACACAAAATATAATAAATACTGTGTTATAGTATGTGCTCGTATTTTATAAAGTTTTAATTCTGTGTTCTTTTACTAGGTCTCAGATATTAAAGTCCAGCGATCGGCCATGAAACACCTGTTACGAATTTACCGATGCACTTTTGACATTTTTGAATCTCAACATTCAAAAGAATCAAACACCCAAAAATGCAAAAGAGAAAGCGTACGAAGGAAAAGAGGATGTTAGAATGAGTTTATTTCAGTCAATACTAATTTAAACAATGCTAGCTAACTTAATTTATATTATTTATCATTATTTTACTATTATATATTTATATCAATAACAAATTAATTTATATTATAATTATCTGCTGCTAAAGGACTAAATAAAAGTTTACAATGTTTTCAGTGTTTGATGACTTTGCTATTTGCTTCAGTACATTATATCTTAGAAATGATAGTTCAAAAATACATTTCCTTGCTTGACCACTAAATGGCAGAACAACCAATTCTGTGGAATGACTGATGATCTCATTCTGTATTGGTTTCGTGATTACCTAACTCTCACTGCAGTAATTCACAGAATTGAAATACAGTATCTGCTTATACTGTGACTGCATTAGGTTTTACATACATAACTGCAACCTGGACTATTGCTCAGGGCTGGCAAGTTCCTAATGGCCCAGTCATTACAGTCACCTATGGAACACTGGTATGGGTCCAGTCATCCACTCTAAATCTTGAACTAAAAGATAGAACCACTTAATTCAATTCCAAAGATTGTTTATAACTTAGTAAAAAGTTAAAGCCCTAAGGCTGACGCTGCGCTATAACAGAAAAGATGTAACTTGTGAAAATAATAACTTGTAAAAATAATAAATGAATAAGCTGCTAACATCAAAAAGTCCAGTACAAAAACTCCAAATAAAGTGCAATGTGAAAAAAGATGCAGAGCTAATTACAAACTCATGAATATATAAATGTGAATATACATAGAAGATTGAAAAGAGGTACCAAAATAAAAAGAAAAAGGTGACAAAAAACTTAACTTACCAGGTGGCAGTGGTGGAGACTTTCACACCATGTTATATAAGCAAAACCCCTCTGCAATTTTTTATCTTTTTTTGCAGTTTGTGACCTGTTATGCTATGTACACACGAGCGGACTTTTAGACGGACTGAACTCCGAAGGACTTTTTCGACGGAGTTCCGACGGAGATCCAACGAAACGGACTTGCCTACACACGATCACACCAAAGTCCGACTGATTCGAACGTGATGACGCACGACTGGACTAGAATAAGGAAGTTCAGAGCCAGTAGCCAATAGCTGCCCTTGAGCCATTTTTGGCCCGTCGGACTAGCATACAGACAAACTGATTTTTCGATAGAAAGAAAGATTTGAAACATGTTCTATTTCTAAAGTCCGTCAGATTTTTTCAACAGAAAAGGTCAGATGAAGTCCACACACAATCAAATTGTCCAACGGATTTGTTCCGTCGGAGCTTTGCTGTTGAAAAGTCCGGTCGTGTGTACATGGCATAAGGGTGATTTTCCTTCAATTCCTCTCCCAGAGACACAATAGGACATAATAGGAAATTCTGAACAGCAAACGTTGTACTTTGTAGATGCTGCGATTCCATCTTCAGAGAAGGATCACATGAACACATTTTGAACTGCACCAAATACAGCCAGTAACTCTGAATATAATAGGTTTCTGCTTCATTCAATCATACATTTTTATGGAAAATAGCAAAAATTATACTGGGGTAGATATTAGGTAGGTTTTATATTGACATCTTTATGGTTCTGACAATCGAAATTTTGGATAGACATGTGCAGTTCATTTCATTCTGAATTAATATTTGGACAAATTTTTCATTATTTGGAGATTGGGATATATCTGAATACCCGAATTACAATATAAACAAATTTTACCGAATGCTCCGAATAACAAAACCAAATTTGAATCTAATTTTACATCGAACTCCAGTCAAATACGAACTGTACACATATTGCAGAAATATGCAAATTTTTCATTATTTGGAGATTGGGATATATCTGAATACCCGAATTACAATATAAACAAATTTTACCGAATGCTCCGAATAACGAAACCAAATTTGAATCTAATTTTACATCGAACTCCAGTCAAATACGAACTGTACACATATTGCAGAAATCAAAGACTCTGTGTGTTATTAGAGTACCATTTTGAAATAATGCTGTTTTAGTTAAGCCAATGTTGATTTAAAGAGTCATTGTAATCATTTGATGAATATTTTTCTTTTGTTTGTTCACTTTGCCACAGTTGAATCAAATCGAAAAAAAAAAAATCTAAATTCAAAGAAACTTCGAAAAATTATGATTCCTAATTCCGAATACGAATTCAGAATATAAATCCTGAATACGAATTGAACAAATCAACCAGATTCAACAAAACTAAATAACTAGATTAACTAATCAAAACAAAACTAATTTTATCCTCATGCACATGTCTAATTTTGGATGATGTTCAGGTCATTTGTATATATGGCTTTGCCTCTTTATAGTAGTCATTAAAAAATCAAGTATTCCGTGCTTAGGAAAAAAGAGGAACTGCAGCCCCCCGACAAAGAATATCACCTAAGTGAAATTCAAGAAAACGAGATCCTATAATGGGGGAATTGGCGCTGTTCAAAAAGGTATTCAGTAAATATTAAATAATAAATATTAGGTTAATCAGTGATATTAAATAAACAAATAAAAATAAAGGTGAATCGATAACTAAATAAGTACTCCAAGTGAAAATGTACCAAAATACAATATTATACCATAAAGTGCAAAGTGCTAGAAAATATGTGATCTGAATATATCAGTTAAATACAATTCATAAAGATAAAGGAATAACTAACGGTGATATTGAACACCAAATAACGTATTATAAAAAATCTTTCAATTAAATCCACATTATGTAGAGGGAAGTGGGAAAGAGATCTTGGGCCTATTGATGGAGAACAATGGGAGCAGATTCTTGCGGCTGGCCCTTTGGTTTCGGCGTCTGCAGCTCATAAATTGTCCCACTTGTTTATTCTGCATCGTACCTATAGGACTCCAGTACAGCTCCACGCTTTGGGCAGACGTGAGACACCCATATGTCCCAAATGTCAGGTTCGTCCTGGTGACTTAAATCATATGATGTGGAAATGCCCCAAATTAGGGAGGCATTGGGACCATGTAATCACAACCATTAATCGCATTTATCAAGTTCAATTGGCAGTGGATCCGCTGACGTGTTTGTTGGTAAGCCTCAATGAGGAATTATATTCTCCTCCTATTTACATAGCCCTTACTTGGCTACTATATCTAGCCAAGAAATGAATAGCAAGATTTTGCCTATCTGCACAAACGCTGACGTGCACACAGTGAATTCAGTCGGTCAATGCCATTCTTATTCGTAAAAAAAAGTGCTTATTATTATAGGAACTCTCCAAAGAAATTCAGAAATATATGGCAATGTTGGTTGGACACACCAAGAGTAGCGCCCCCTACAACTTATTCTTGACAAACTATTGCAACTTTGGATTGTATTGTAACTAAGGGTGCTTCCTATGAGGCTGGAATCTTTGGTCTACGTAAGGCTGAACAATGAGTGTTATTGTCATAATTAGCTACAATGAGTCAGTGGGTGAAAATAGCCATTTTATGGATCCTTGATAACAGAGCTACAGTATTCCAGGCTGTTAATTTGTTTGTATCGTATCTGTTTTACAATATTTTCACTGATATTATGAGGAGTTTACTGACTGTCTGTGTATCAAGATGTCTACTATTTTCTCAATAAAAGTTACTTGATTAAAAAAAAAAAGAAACAATAGAAAATGCTCCAAGGAGCTGGGATTTTTAGGGTGCCAGTACATTTATTATCAATTGAGTGGCATTCAGGACCAACTGACTTTCACAAAGATGTTCTGAAAGAGGGAGGGCACCACCCAAACAAAAAACAGCAAGTCACTCCCCCCCAAGTAGACCAAATAGTTATTCACAGGAAGGATACCCAAAACCCAGTACGCTTTAAGGAAACATGGGTGCGAGGTAGCGACCTGTATCTATCTAAATGCTGTAACTGCTGATGAGACAGGCTGCTTTTTCAAGCAAGTGTTGAGACTCATTGTGAGCCAGTCCAGCTTCACGGCTTGCACATTCTTAGGTTGTTTTCAATTCATAAAATGTTACATGTTATACCCATATTTAAGGTGTAACTAACATGTAACATGTTATAAAAGGAACGGCCACCGCTCCCCCCTATCCCTCGCTCTGATAGCTAGCAGAGATTTTCTCCCCATGCCTCCTGTCAAAATTTTAAGTGTTCTGTGTTAAGTGTTTCAGTGTTCTGCGAATGGAAGCAGCTATCCGCTTGTAGTTCTCAATTAACTACCATGGCGCTGTGAGCACTGTGGTAGTTCATTGATTCTTCTCTGTCAGAGTGTACAAGCAAGCAGATACACTGATAGGTCTGCAGGAGACCTGCATGGCATCAGCGATCTGCTGATTGCTGGTGCAATGCTTTACAGGCTCCTACTACAAAAAATAATAAATGCACATTTTTTGCATGTAAAAAAACGTGCATTTATTATTTTTTGTAAATGGTGAACTTATCCTTAAAAGGGTACGGGTTTTGGGTATCCTCCTGTAGCTAGCCATATACCCTCTATGGCAGTGACTTGTCTGGATGCTGCCCTCCCACTTTTAGAAAAAGTCAACTGGTCCTGATTATTCCTCCTGTGGCCAATTGTATACCAGCCTGGTTCCCTTGGAGGTTTGATCGATTTGTCTTGCTGGATGTTGTTTTTTTTCAGAGCTTCTTTGAGTTAGCTCCCAGCCAGATTGTTGTGATTGGTGTGATGCTGTATATCTCCTGTGGAAGCCTGTAATAGGTGAAACATGTCGAGATTGCTACACCATGAAAAACTACAGCAAAACTGTGTTGTGAATATTCTAATTTAAAGTTTGTTTCATAAATAATATTTTTATGAAATTTTATCAAAGTATTTTAATGTTTGATATGGATTAAATGAAGATTTATGGACTTTTATATTATGATGTAATACATTTATTGGCACCCTAAAAAATTCCAGCTCCTCTGAGCATTTTCTCTTGTTTCTTAATACTTGTATGGGATGTGATGCTTGGAGCTGTCCTCTGATCAGTTGTTTCTTGAGGTGAAGTATTTCCACATGTTCTTTGTTTGCGCTGAATATTGTAAGCTAATTGTGTCTCCAAAAAAATAACAGCAAAACACACTGGCAAAATGCAAAACAACATCCCTAGTACCAATGGGGGTTATTTACTAAAGGAAAACCCACTTTGCACTTCAAGTGCACTTGAAAGTGCATTGAAAGTGCACTTGGAAGTAAAGTCGCTGTAGATCCGAGGGGGACATACAAGGAAAATAAAAACCAGCATTTTAGCTTTCACATTATTGGATGATAAAATCAGCAGAGCTTCCCCTCATTTCATATCTACCCCTTAGAATTAGAGAGACTGCACTTCCAAGTGCACTTTCAGTGCTCTTTCAAGAGCACTTGCAGTGCAAAGTGGATTTGCCTTTCGTAAATAACCCCCAATGAGTCCTAAATATTTAAAGTAGTTGTAAAGTCAAATAAAGATTACTGCCAGCCCCTCTGTTCTGTTAAGCTATACTACCCTGTGTACATGTTTGTATAAATCTGTGCCTGTAAATACCTTCTTTCAATTAGTTATTGGCTGGTCATGTGACCTCCGGGCTCTCTTCTACCCCGATCTAAGGGATACAGCGGGAGGGGCCGAGATCCCCCTCTGAAGTCAGCTGGGAGGTCACGTGACCTTTCTTTTGTCCGCTCAGCCCTTCCAGCTCTATCCCTTAGATCATAGGAGGAGAGTGGTCAAAGGTCATGTGACAGGCCAGAAACAAACTGAAATAAGGTATTTACAGGCACAACTTTATACAAATGTGCACAGGGTAGTATAGCTTAGTAGAACAGAGGGGCTGGCAGTAATCTTTTTTAACTTTACTACCAGCTACTAATAGCGGCAAGAGGGAAGGGGCGGAGAAGAAATTGGCTCACACACACAGGAGCTGACGGGGGGGGGGAGAGGAGAGCAGCGGAATGACGGAGGTACATAAACTGACCATGGTATTATGGATCAGAAGCCATGATTACCGTGATAAGCAAACTAAGGGGGACACAGGAACAGGCAGGATCAACCAGGATTTTTTACATCATAGAGAGGGACAGATTAGACACCACAAGCATAACCTGCTATAAGAAAAAAAACACAGACACTGTTTTTGAGAATTCCTTTATTAAAAATAAAAAAACAATGTCTCCCTATGTAGATCCATCATCAATCATGATGTCCAACACTGCCGGATCAGGAAAAAAAAGGGGTCAGGCTCCGATATTTGACAGTTCTTATATACGTAAGGGGTGGGGCCACCTGGCAATGTCACCTGGTGGCACCGTCCCCTTGTGACATCACTGACCCAGCATGCACTGGGAGCTGTGCATGTAAGAACTGTCAAACAGCTGAGCCTGCAGTTGACAGTTAGCCATCGTCGTGGGTGGAGCTTTTTTTTTTTCTTTTTTCCGGTCCAGTGTTGGCAGCGGACGTCATAAGGGATCTACATTGGGAGACATTGTTTTTTTTTTTTTTTTTTTAATAAAGGAATTGTCAAAAACTGTCTGTGTTTTCATTTTTTTTTACACTTTTTTGGTGAATGGGTAGGAGTACTATGTACCTCTACTAATTCACATAGAGGGGAAAGGTTTTGGAGGCCCCTTCTTTAAAGGGGGCTTCCAGATTCTGAAAAGCGCAACTTGCATATAAGTTCGGGTCCCATAGACTTTAATAGGGTTCGCGGTTCGGGTCTGAACTTTTTACATGTTTGGGAGTTCTGGTGTGAACCAAACCGGGGAGGGGGGTTGTTTGGCCCGACTCTACATCCCAGTAGTTTTGCTGACATGTATGACAGATTTAGGGAATTCTTAATCATTTTACTTTTACAAATAAGTGCTTTTAAAACTCAATACTTTTAAATTTACAGCTTTCATTAAAACAATGTGTGATGATTAGGGATGAGCCGAACACCCCCCGGTTCGGTTCGCACCAGAACCCGCGAACGGACCGAAAGTTCGCACGAACGTTAGAACCCCATTGACGTCTATGGGACTCGAACGTTCGAAATCAAAAGTGCTCATTTTAAAGGCTAATTTGCATGGTATTGTCCTAAAAAGGGTTTGGGGACCCGGGTCCTACCCCAGGGGACATGTATCAATGCAAAAAAAACTTTTAAAAACGGCCGTTTTTTCGGGAGCAGTGATTTTAATGATGCTTAAAGTTAAAAAAAAAAAGTGAAATATTCCTTTAAATATCGTACCTGGGGGGTGTCTATAGTATGCCTGTAAAGTGACGCGTGTTTCCCATGTTTAGAACAGTCCCTGCACCAAATGTCATTTTTAAAGGAAAAAATCTCATTTAAAACTGCTTGCGGGTTTAATGTCATGTCGGGTCATGGCAATATGGATGAAAATCAGTGAGACAAACGGCATGGGTACCCCCCAGTCCATTACCAGGCCCTTTGGGTCTTGTATGGATATTAAGGGGAACCCCGCACCCAAATTAAAATAAGGAAAGGTGTGGGGCCACCAGGCCCTATATACTCTGAACAGCAGTATACAGGCGGTGCAAACAAGACAGGGACTGTAGGTTTGTTGTTAAGTAGAATCTGTTTGTAATTTTGAACATTTTTAACGTGTTTAGCTCCAGCCAAAAAATCTTTTCTAAGCTTTTTGGAAAACATAGGGAAGGGTTATCACCCCTGTGACATTTGTTTTGCTGTCTTTCCTCCTCTTCAGAAGATTTCACCTCACTTTTTTGTCCCAATGAAAAATGTTTTTTGAAAATTTGGGTTTTTTTGTGGAACAAGGATTGGAAAGCATCAGTGGAAAGGAGAAATTGTTTTCCCATATTAACTCTTACAGGAGAGAATTTCCCTTCCTAGGGGTAGATTTCATCTCACTTCCTGTTGTCTCCTTCCGTTTGCAAGTAGGAGTCGTTTGTAAGTTAGATGTTTGAAAGTAGGGTCCTGCCCTATATACTCAGCAGAAATTTGGGCCTTAGGTGTTGCTGTGGCCACAACACTGTAAGCCCTCACAGGGCCCTGCTGTGAAATATTAGATCAAGAATTGTAATTACATGCCCCTGTTGAACAGGAGCTGAAAAATTAGGCCTTAGGCACTGGTGCTGGTGCCACAACACTGCAACCCCTCACAGACACTCTAGTTGGAACGCAGGAACGAGTCCTGCTGCAAAGTATTGCTTCAAAAATGTAATTACACGCCCCTGTTAGACAGGGGCAGAAAAATTGGGCCTTAGGCACTGGTGCTGGTGCCACAACACTGCAACCCCTCACAGACACTCTAGTTGGAACGCAGGAACGAGCCCTGCTGCAAAGTATTGCATCAAAAATTATAATTACACGCCCCTGTTAGACAGGGGCAGAAAAATTGGGCCTTAGGCACTGGTGCTGGTGCCACAACACTGCAACCCCTCACAGACACTCTAGTTGGAACGCAGGAACGAGCCCTGCTGCAAAGTATTGCATCAAAAATTGTAATTACACGCCCCTGTTAAACAGGGGCTGAAAAATTGTGCCTTAGGCACTGGTGGTGGCGCCCAGAACCAAAAATGTTCTTACAAGCTATCAGCGTGATGATTGAGGAGGAAGAGGATAATTACTCAGGGATAGTCACTCAGCATCAGCATAGGCAGTCTTTGAACGGATCTGAGATTTCAAAAAAAATTATTCGGTTACATCAGCATCAGGTGCTTGGTAGCTGGTGGTGATCCAAGACTCATTCATTTTTATGAAGGTCAGCCGATCGACCGAGTCGGTGGACAGACGCACCCTGTGATCGGTTACCACGCCTCCAGCAGCACTGAATGTGCGTTCCGAAAGAACGCTGGATGCAGGACAGGCCAGTAGCTCAATTGCATACTGTGCAAGCTCTGGCCAGTGATCCATCCTCAAGACCCAGTAACCCAGAGGATTTTCGGTGGGAAAGGTGTCCAAGTCTGATCTTGCCCCTAGGTATTCCTGCACCATGTAAAACAGACGCTGGCGATGGTTGCTGGAACCGATCATACCTTGGGGCTGCGGACCAAAAAATTGTCTGAACGCATCGGTCAGACGGCCACCTTCTCCACCGCTCCTTCTTTGACTGACCGAAGCCTCAGCAACACGTTGTCCAGAAACAGGAGTTTGTAACCTCCCAGTCTCTGGGAACGCGTTGCACAGACCTTTCTGCAAGGCCTCCCGAAGATGTTTCATCCTCTGCTCCCTCTGCGATGGCAAGATAAGGTCCGCAACCTTACCCTTGTAACGTGGATCAAGGAGGGTTGCCAGCCAGTATTGGTCCTTCTCCTTGATACCACGAATACGAGGATCCTTACGCAGGCTTTGCAGGATCAGGGAGGCCATGCAGCGTAGGTTTGCTGAGGCATTCGGTCCGGAGTCCTCTGGGTCACTAAGAACGACATGGTCCGCAGCCACCTCCTCCCAGCCACGTACAAGTCCATGTGTTTCTTGGGACTGATCCCTTAAAGACTGCTGCTGATGCTGAGTGCCAGGCTCCACCTCCATACTGACACAATCTTCCTCCTCCTCCTCCTCCTCTTCCTCCTCGTCCTCTTCCTGTGTGATCGGCGGGCACGCAGGAACACTGTCTGGATAAAGGGGGCCTTGAGAGCTAAGGAAGTCCTCCTCTTCCTGCCTCTGTTCTGCCTCAAGTGCCCTGTCCATTATTCCACGCAGCGTGTGCTCCAACAGGTGGACAAGGGGGACAGTGTCACTGATGCATGCACTGTCACTGCTCACCATCCTCGTGGCCTCCTCGAATGGTGACAGGACAGTGCATGCATCCCTGATCATGGCCCACTGGCGTGGGGAAAAAAAAACAAGCTCCCCTGACCCTGTCCTGGTGCCATAGTCGCACAGGTACTCATTGATGGCCCTCTGCTGCGTGTGCAGCCGCTGCAGCATGGCCAACGTTGAGTTCCACCTGGTGGGCATGTCACAGATTAGGCGGTTCTTGGGCAGGTTAAACTCCTTTTGGAGGTCCGTCAGCCAAGCACTGGCATTATATGACCGGCGGAAATGCACACAGACTTTCCTGGCCTGCCTCAGGACATCCTGTAAGCCCGGGTACCTGCCCAAGAACCGCTGCACCACCAAGTTAAGGACATGAGCCAAACAGGGCACATGGGTCATTTGTCCCTGTCGGAGGGCAGAGAGGAGGTTGGTGCCATTGTCGCAAACCACCATTCCTGCCTTAAGTTGGCGTGGCGTCAACCACCTCTGAACCTGCCCCTGCAGAGCTGACAGAACCTCTGCCCCAGTGTGGCTCCTGTCCCCCAAGCACACCAGCTCAAGCACCGCATGGCATCTTTTGGCCTGCGTACTTGCGTAGCCCCTTGAACGCCTACGGAGCACCGCTGGTTCCGAGGAAGAGGCCATGGAGGAAGAAGAAGAGGAGGGGGTGGAGGAGAGAGGTGTGTCACAATCAGCATTTTGGAGGCGTGGTGGCGGAACAACCTCCAACACTACTGCACCTTGTCCTGCATCCTTCCCAGCTGCCAGCAGAGTCACCCAATGCGCCGTGAAACTTAGGTAACGTCCCTGTCCATGCCTGCTGGACCATGAGTCAGCGGTAATATGCACCTTACCGCTGACCGCCCTGTCCAGCGAGGCATGGACATTGCCTTCCACATGCCGGTAGAGAGCCGGAATCGCCTTCCGTGAGAAAAAGTGGCGTTTGGGTACCTGCCACTGAGGAACCGCACATTCCACAAACTCACGGAAGGGGGCAGAGTCTACCAACTGAAAAGGCAGCAGTTGAAGTGCTAGCAATTTTGCCAAGCTAGCATTCAACCGCTGGGCATGTGGATGGCTGGGAGCAAACTTCTTTCGGCGGTGCAGCAGCTGAGGCAGGGAAATTTGCCTGGTACAATCTGACGTCGGTGTACCAAAAGCAGATTGCCCACAAGTACTTGGCTGTGACACACCTAATTCTACACCTTCATTCCTCTCACTGCAGGTCTCAGAGAGGACTGAAGGTCTAGTGGGGTTGGAAATCTCAGCTGATGAGGAGCAAGGAGAGATCCTCTTTGTTCTTTGGTGTGGGTCTTTTAGATACGCTTGCCAACGAACTGCATGGCAGGTCAACATATGTCTGGTCAAGCATGTGGTACCCAAGCGGGAGATGTTTTGGCCACGCGAGATACGCTTGAGACATATGTTGCAAATGGCAGCGGTGCGATCTGATGCACTCGTCTCAAAAAAGGCCCACACCAAAGAACTTTTTGAATAACGCGCAGAGACTGCAGCGCCCTGCACATGTGGAGCTTTGGGGTGTGATGCAGTCAATGTGCTGCCCTTAGGCTGGCCCCTGGAGGGCATCCTGCCTCGTTGGTGATGTGCCGCCGCCTCCTCCTCCTCCTCCTCCTCCTCCTCCTCTCTCCTATCAGGCACCCACGTTGAGTCAGTGACCTCATCATCCCCTCCCTCCTCATCACTGGAGCAAACCTGGCAGTATTCTGCAGCAGGGGGAGCATGACTGCCAGATTGCTGTCCTTCTTGGGCACCCCCTCTGTCCGTGCTCATGTTACTGCCTTCATCGAGCTCAGTATCGTCATCAGAGCCTTCCAAACGCTGGGCATCCTCCTGGAGCATGTACCCAACACTGTGGTCAAACAGTTCGAGGGAATCCTCATGAGGACATGGTGGAGCTAGGGAAGGAGTCACTGATGACATTGAGCTGAGGGAAGAGGCCGCTGCTTTGCCAGACAAAGCACCCTGGGCATGGGTGAGAGAGGATGAGGAGGATGAGGACGGCTTGGTCATCCACTCGACCAAGTCTTCCGCATGTTGCGGCTCAACACGGCCAGCTGCCGAAAAAAAGGCCAAGCGTGTCCCATGGCCACGTGCTGATGAGGATGCACCGTCTCCACGACCAGCACTAGACACAGAGCCTGCTTGCCCTCTCTTATTGGCTTGTGACTGTCTGCCTCTCCTTCTTGGCCTTCCAGACATACTAATGGCCTGTAGCTGCACTAAGCTGGGATAGAACACCTGTAATTTTCTTCAGGTAGCTTTATATACTGTAACCAGACAAGCCTGCCTGTCAGTAGGAAGATAACAGGAACGGATCTAGCTGAACACTGTGAGCAGGATGCACTGTACTAAATGTAAATAGTCTAGCTGCCTGACCATGGTACTAATAGGATCAAATAGAACACCTGTAATTTTCTTCAGGTAGCTTTATATACTGTAACCAGACAAGCCTGCCTGTCAGTAGAAAGATAACAGGAACGGATCTAGCTGTACACTGTGAGCAGGACGCACTGTACTAAATGTAAATAGTCTAGCTGCCTGACCGTGGTACTAATAGGATCAAATAGAACACCTGTAATTTTCTTCAGGTAGCTTTATATACTGTAACCAGACAAGCCTGCCTGTCAGTAGGAAGATAACAGGAACGGATCTAGCTGAACACTGTGAGCAGGACGCACTGTACTAAATGTAAATAGTCTAGCTGCCTGACCGTGGTACTAATAGGATCAAATAGAACACCTGTAATTTTCTTCAGGTAGCTTTATATACTGTAACCAGACAAGCCTGCCTGTCAGTAGGAAGATAACAGGAACGGATCTAGCTGAACACTGTGAGCAGGATGCACTGCACTAAATGTAAATAGTCTAGAAGATAACAGGAACGGATCTAGCTGAACACTGTGAGCAGGACGCACTGCACTAAATGTAAATAGTCTAGAAGATAACAGGAACGGATCTAGCTGAACACTGTGAGCAGGACGCACTGCACTAAATGTAAATAGTCTAGAAGATAACAGGAACGGATCTAGCTGAACACTGTGAGCAGGACGCACTGCACTAAATGTAAATAGCCTAGAAGATAACAGGAACGGATCTAGCTGAACACTGTGAGCAGGACGCGCTGCACTAAATGTAAATAGCAGGAACGGATCTAGCTGAACACTGTGAGCAGGACGCACTGCACTAAATGTAAATAGTCTAGAAGATAACAGGAACGGATCTAGCTGAACACTGTGAGCAGGACGCACTGCACTAAATGTAAATAGCAGGAACGGCTCTAGCTGAACACTGTGAGTAGGACGCACTGCACTAAATGTAAATAGCAGGAACGGATCTAGCTGAACACTGTGAGCAGGACGCACTGCACTAAATGTAAATAGCAGGAACGGATCTAGCTGAACACTGTGAGCAGGACGCACTGCACTAAATGTAAATAGCAGGAACGGATCTAGCTGAACACTGTGAGCAGGACGCACTGCACTAAATGTAAATAGCAGGAACGGATCTAGCTGAACACTGTGAGCAGGACGCACTGCACTAAATGTAAATAACAGGAACGGATCTAGCTGAACACTGTGAGCAGGACGCACTGCACTAAATGTAAATAGCAGGAACGGATCTAGCTGAACACTGTGAGCAGGACGCACTGCACTAAATGTAAATAGCAGGAACGGATCTAGCTGAACACTGTGAGCAGGACGCACTGCACTAAATGTAAATTGCAGGAACAGATCTAGCTGAACACTGTGAGCAGGACGCACTGCACTAAATGTAAATAGTCTAGAAGATAACAGGAACGGATCTAGCTGAACACTGTGAGCAGGACGCACTGCACTAAATGTAAATAGCAGGAACGGATCTAGCTGAACACTGTGAGCAGGACGCACTGCATTAAATGTAAATAGTCTAGATAGAAGATAACAGGAACGGATCTAGCTAAACTGAATACAGTGTATATATATATATGCAACACCTGGGATGCATATATATACACAATACACTGTAAGTGCAGCTAACTGACTGACTGTTCTGCCTAATCTATCTAACTCAAATCAAATGACACTGTCTCTCTCTCTCTCTATCTCTCAGCACACCGGAACACACACTACACAGGGCCGCCGTGCAGGCGGCCTTATATAGTGTGGGGTGTGTACTAAATCCCCTGAGCCATAATTGGCCAAAGCCACCCTGGCTTAGGCCAATTACAGCTCTCTCTACTGACGGCGCTGTGATTGGCCAAGCATGCGGGTCATAGTGCATGCTTGGCCAATCATCAGCCAGCAATGCACTGCGATGCCGCAGTGAATTATGGGCCGTGACGCGCCACGCGAATTTAGCGCGAACGGCCCATATCGTTCGCAATTCGGCGAACGGGCGAACAGCCGATGTTCGAGTCGAACATGGGTTCGACTCGAACACGAAGCTCATCCCTAGTGATGATCCTGCCTTGAATGTTCTTATTTAGGCATTTTCTTTTATAGGGTGACAATATCCTGTCTCTGGCTGCCAGTTGTATTTGTGCGTTGTCATGCTGTAACATAAGCTTGGAGACTACAAGTGAGTGCTTTCACACATTATGCATGCATGACCTACTGTTGTCACCATACGGAAACCTGCTTAAGGAATGCCATGCAGTCATTACTGAAGTGAATGCATGTGGACAGAAAATGGTTTAAAAAGGCTATAGCAGAAACACAGCACTTATGCCGCATACACACAAGCGGACTTTACGGCAGACTTTGTCCGGCGGACTTTGATGGACTTTCCAACGGACGTTCCGAATGAACGGACTTGCCTACACACGTCAACCAAAGTCCAACGGATTCGTACGTGATGACGTATGACCGGACTAAAACAAGGAAGTTCATAGCCAGTAGCCAATAGCTGCCCTAGCGTCGGTTTTTGTCCGTTGGACTAGCATACAGACGAGCTGACTTTATGACCGGACTCGAGTCCGTCGGAAACATTTGAAACATGTTTCATTTCTAAGTCCGTCGAACTTTTGGGGAAAAAAAGTCAGCTGGAGCCCACACACGATCGAATTGTCCGACGGACTCCGGTCCGCCGGGCAAAGTATGCCGTAAAGTCTGGTCGTGTGTACGTGGCATAAGACGCAACAAAGGATGAAACAGGCAAAAACATTTTTTTTTAAAAATTGCATTTGCTTGCCATTAGGAATGAGCTCAAGGTTCAGTTGGAATACAAGTTCAGGCTTAATTATGGCTGTTTGGGCAATCAGCCTAACTCCTGAATTTTTTGCAGTTTCAGTGGGACCTGAATGTCATATAAAGTAGTGCTATTTCTACTGCTACTATATATGACAGCTTTCGTCCCATCAAAGCTTGTTGAGGAAGTGAACAGTGCCAGAACCTTTGATGCAGGGGGTGCCGCATCTTTAGCAACCAGTGATGCCACTTGGCCCCATTCATTTACTGGCCGAGAAACCCCATGTGAATGCCATGTGTACAAAAGAGCAGGGATATCAGTGATATCACTGACCACTTATGGAAACACATGGCCATATTTGGTTAGTGACATTGACCAGCTATGGCTATTGCTATATTTGGTCAATGACATCACAAGGGAAACCCAGGCCCTTTGATTACATTTAGTAACGGGACCTGCGAGATGTCATTCTGCATGAGTGAGAGATGGGAGTGGACCGGCAGATTTCTTTTTCTGGACAGTTATCAGTTATCATTCATCATGATTGACGTCGATTTGCATTGCTGGACCACGAGACTGATGATGGATTTACATTGTGTGACTTTTTTTTATTTTTAATAATGGACTTGTCAAAAACTGTGGTGTCAATATTTACTGTTAAATTTTTTTGTGAATGAGTGAGGGGTATTATGTACTAGTTACTCATTTACATGGGGGGTTGCATCTAGGGGGTCCCTTATCTTAAAGGGGATTACAGATTCTAATAAGCCCCTGACTGGAGACATCCACAACAACTGGGCTAGGATGAGGAAGAGGTACTTTCTCTCAT
Organism: Aquarana catesbeiana; assembly: GCF_042186555.1. Classification (NCBI taxonomy): domain Eukaryota; kingdom Metazoa; phylum Chordata; class Amphibia; order Anura; family Ranidae; genus Aquarana; species Aquarana catesbeiana. Next base: position 273,330,244 of record NC_133326.1, read on the forward strand.
CAACATGGGGACAAATTGCTTTTCCTGGGGGTCCCCCCTGGTGAGGTACACCCCCCATGTTGAGGGAATGTGGCCTAATATGCTTCAGGGGTGGTGTTGGCCCTCTTCCTCATCTGCCAGGTTGCATGCCTGGATAAGGGTCTGACATTGATTTTGGGGGACATCAAGCTCTTCTACTTGTTTTTTTGCATTGGATTCCCCCTTAAAAATCTATCTGGCCATTTGGGCTGTTTTTTTTTTTGTTTGCATAGGGCCCCCCTTGACATCCATAGCAGACCCTCATGAAGGATAAAGGTCTGGTACGTATTTTAGGGAGAATTACTTGCTTTGTGTGGGGGCCCCTATTAACATTTATACCAGACTCTCATATAGGATAAGGGTCTGGTCTGGTATAAGTGAAGAGAATCCCCAGCCACTTTGTTTACAAACAAAAATAAATGGTCAGCATTGTCATTTACCAGATATTAAAACAGCATTTTTTTTTCCTATGCATATATTAGTTTTTCTGTAAAAGTTGTATACATTGTACAGATGTGCCACTTCACAAGCAGGTTAAGGGCATCCTGCTGCAAGTTATGTGATAGCAGAAAACAAATATTCTTGTGCACAAATGTGTTAACCAGGTGGACTAAAGTTTGTAGCGGACAATGCCATTAGGCCATGCTGCCCTCAAGGATAGGGATATCCTAGCAGTCAAAAGAGAAATAGAAAAAAGAGGGCGCACCAACCTTGTGCATTATCCTTAGATATATTTTATTAAAAGAATAAATTAAAAACTATTCACAAAACATGTGAAAGAAAATAGCCTTTGGTCTGACAACAGTCTCCAGGTGATAATAGAGAAGACTCGAGGGTCACTGCCGGCTGACGTGTTTCGAAGGGATACCTTCTTCCTCAGAGCCCCTAGGGCTGGTGCGCCCTCTTTTTTCTATTTCTTTTATTACTATTTATCTTTGGCATTTTATTATGTGTTTGTTATACCAGGATTTCATATTCCTGATATGTTTCTGCTGTACCATGTACCTGTATGGAACATGATCCTGTTTTTTTGTTTTGCATACTTTGTGTGAAATCCCTTGTGTTCCTGCCAGTCATTCTGCTTTCCTATTAAAAACTGACCACACTGCAGGAGTGCACACTGCGGTCAGTTCTCTAGCAATGCTGGGAACTCAGCCTGCTCTCCTCCAATGATCAGACTTGTCCTGACACGCCCGCCCACACAGCCTTTAACTGGGAAGCTCAGTGTGCTGCTGTGTATCACCCCCGCGCCCCCCAGCTCCTATGCAGCTAAGAACAGAAAGAATGTGATAACTTATAAAAAAAAGGGGGGAAATGTATTTATAATGTTTTTTAAATCTATACATAAATGTTTTACCTTTCATTTCTATTTTAAACTGAATGGGTTGTTTTACTTGTTTTACAAGGTGATTGTTTGCAATCACAGGAATTTAGCATTTTTAATGTTTTACTTTAGGCATTATTAAAATTGCTGCTCCCTGCCAAACTTTGTTATATTTTCCCAAGGGCAGTGCCCAGCCCTCCATACTATTTGTTTGACAAGTGTAGCCTAGAAAAGGGCCATTACTGTTTTTTGAAATTCATCCCCCAAAAACGTTTGCCAAACCCACCTCAAACCAAACCCAGGTACGTTCAGCTCATCCTTACTTGTGATACACAGTGTTGGGTGTGCAAACTAAATGTCATTCTGTTTGATATGTACACCATGAAGGCAATTATTCACAGCAATAAAAAAGCTAGCCATCCCACAAGGCACAAGACCATGCTATCCTATTTGTTTCTCTACTTTCTTGTTTTGTGGACCTTCAGCTACCAATTCAATCATTTACCTGGAAGGTCTATGGGAGAGTTGCCTGGAATAAGGATGAGCGAACGGTACGGCCTAAGCATGAGTTTGGGCCGAACATTGGCTGTTCGGAAGTTCTCTGAACAACCGAATTATAGGGTCATTCGACCGTTTGTTCGGCTCGCTGAATGACCACAATGCACTGCACCGCCGCACAATGCATTGAAAGCCCTGATTGGCTAAAGTAATGAAAGCTTTGCTCAATCAGGGCACAGAGCACTGTCAGAGCCATGATTGGACACCATCATGATGACTGTATCCAATTATGGCTCATTTCTCTTAATCCTGCCCCAGACTATAAAAGTATTCTTTCCATAGCGGCCATTTGTAGTGTGACAGCGGCGTGTAGAGAGATAAAACAGGGCTCTGTTCAGTACTATTAGACAGTTAGTGTCTTGCTATAGTGTTTTATTCTGATTCTATTGTGTAGCAGTACCCCCATGGGGGCTGCTGATTGACTCTATACCCCTCTGGCTATCCCGACTCTGCAGATCCTCTCTTACCTCTGACACCTTGGGTTCCATTCTGCAACGTGGCATTAGCAATAAGAAACTCACACAATATCACTGAACCACTCAGAAAGATTTACTGAGATAAGTAATGGAACATGATGAAAAGCATGAATGAACAGAAGTTATGATTGACAACAGTTATCACTTGATGCACATATACAGAACGTATAACCTTATAATCACCTGAAGGGGTATATGTGAACAGGTGCACAGAAGAATAGGTTCTCAATATCTTCAAGACATATATTAAATACCTTCCCACTGAGGCCTCAACACACAGACCAAAATGTAGTATATAATCTTTACATTCAGTAACACAGTGTAAAATTAAGCATATACACTAATGGCTCCCCTTAGGCTATAATTCAGAGATCAACTTGTGAGTAGAGCAGCAATGCTTAGTAAAAGAAGAAGATGGTGAAAGTTATTTAAACTCCAGATGTCTTCAGCTAACCTGGTGGTTAAACTGCAGTATTTTGTTGTAATTTGTAATCCACAGAGATAAAAGGAAAGAAATGACTGCAAAACAAAAAGATATGCTGATGATTGCTTAACTGAAGAAATATCACCACTTGTAGATTCCTCTTTACATGTGAGCACAATACAGTGCTGACCTTACAGCACAGGGGAGAAAGGCAAAGCCCCAAAGTCCAGCTGTATGATGCTTGTGAAGAAGCAGATTCACCTCCGTGGAACTACAAGTCCCACCAGCAGTCTGTAGAAAGAACTCACTCAGCAATACTATAATCTCTACTGGAATGGGCAGGTGCCCTCTCACCACAATAGACTCCAATGGCTGTAAGGCTCCGTCCGGAATCCCCTCCTGGTGTCTCTGTCTGGTGAAAATGGCGCCGCCACAATGTGCTGCAACTCCTGATGGACTGAACTGCATGTGGCTTCCAGTTGCTCTGAAGCGCAGGCTAGTCCTCTTGCTAGAATAGCAAGGCTGTTCTCCAAGATCCCTCAGATATGTATAGCCCTATATCCCTGTATAGGCCACAGTCTCTCACTCCTGGTCACACACGGACCTCCTGCTGGCAGGTGTTGAATGGCGTCCAGAGAAACTGAAAAACAGGCCTCTCCTTTTATCACTGCTCCCAGCAGGCAGTTCTGCACGCTTTGCATTGTCTGTCCTGTAGTCCAGGGCTGATCCAGCTAACAGAGTCACTTCCTCCTCCAGACTACATCTCCCACAATGCTTTGCTGCATTATTCTCACAGAGTAAGTAAAAATCCTAACAGAGTCCAGCAGACACACTGGGAGCCAAAATCATTTGCAAACAACAACGAACTGTTCAACTATAATCCTGGGTTTCTTTGGAACCATCTATGCCAGTGATGGCGAACCTTGGCATCCCAGATGTTTTGGAATTACATTTCCCATGATGCTCATGCACTCTGCAGTGTAGTTGAGCATCATGGGAAATGTAGGTCCAAAACATCTGGGGTGCCAAGGTTCGCCATCACTGATCTATACGCACTATCAGTTAGTTCAAAATCAGTCTTTAAACAGGCCAGGGCAATTGCCGTGTCCCACCCATTGGTGTCAGAGGTTAGAGCAGAGTTGCCCCCTACCCAATTAACAGTGGGGGTGTAGCATCAGGAGCTGATCTGCGAATGGCATGAATAAGCTCTTCAGAGCTCTCTTCCAGTGTGTCGTGAGTCTCTTGGGAGGATGCACATTCCGCCTTAACCTCACTGGCGAATACGTCCCAGCAGTCTGTGTCAAATCTTTGGTTGTTTCATTAGCACTAGTCTGAACATTCAATTCCGTTGAAGGGTCTTCACTTGCAGTTTCAAGAGTTACTGATGGTTCACCAACATCGAGGATTGGTAATACTTCACTAGAGAAGTCTATCAGGTCCCTAGTCTCTTATTCAGGGACAACTCCTTCAGCCTTGGTTCTCTCCACATCCTAAAAAGGTGGCAATGTGGTGGCAAAAAGGTGGCAATGTCTTGAACTCTGGTCCAAGGGACCTATGGGTCATCGGAGAGCCATAGGTCCACACTGAGTGGTTCAGTGTGTCTGCGCTCCATGAAATGTAAAATCGTGAGAAGAGAATAATGTGTTCAACAACACAATAGGTGGCTGGAGGGATTCGGAGGAGGGAGCGGACATCTTTAATAAGGGATAGAAGTATATCAGGTTTGAACATTGTTGACCATCTCTTGACCATCTACCGGTTTGGAACGGCGGCCGATTTTTGGAACCTCCATTTGGAACCATCTTCCAACTTCATGCGAATTGGAGTCTGCAGCCTATAGGATACTGTCCAGCTCTGGCACCATCTCATCACTGGGGATCCAGTATCCCAAAGCCTTTCAGACGCACTGCCATACGGTATGTGAGTCCAACTGATCTGGTAAGAGTACCCATCCTCTCATTTGAATGTTTTCTCCTATTGTGTGGTGTTTTTTCTACTTCGGTTGAAGATTGAAGAGAAAGCCCCCCAACCATTGGACACTTTATATGTGGACTTTTATTGTTATCACTTCATAGCACTTTGGGGGTACACCTTGTTGTTAGATATTATTTATTCATTTTTCACTATCTTTTGTATCCATTCTGCCTCTGTGCTTGAGGTATTCTGGCTGCTTATAGACACATTCACATATTTTTATTGATACACGTTGATATTTAGCGCTACACTTATTTTTTGCATTTCATCTTATTTGTCTCCATTGGCCGTTGAGCTACCATCCTAGCTGCTTCCTTTGGCAGCGGTGGCAACACCTTAATAGCTTCCATCTCTTTTTCCATCCTCTTCAAAGGGCTGGTTATTGAGCTGTCTTCAGCAGACCACAACCAGAAAAGCACATTCACCATCTCATCCTCCTCCTCCTCTTCTACTTCAATCCTCCTTCTTCCTGGTGAGGACACTGGACTAGAAACTTGGGAAAACACATAATCGTCTCCAAATTCCTCATCTTCTTCATCCGCCATATCAGCTACAGTCAACATTTCTTTTTGTGAGCATGTTCAAGGTGGATTTGTCTTTGAGGGGGGCTGTAGAGGTTCTTGAGGCACCCTTACTGCGTCTGATAATGGTAACAAGTGATTTCTGTGCCACATCTTTAATGGTCCCTTCTCCCCATCAAGTCTGATCTGATACACGGGTAGACCAGGGAGTTGTTTACACACAACATAGAGCTGTGGCCTCCATCGATCCGCCAGCTTATGTTTTCATGGTACCCCTAGATTCTTCAGTAACACTCGGTCATCTGGTTGCAAGTCCTGTATCTTTACTTTCAAATCAATGTTTTGTTTATTTCGAGATTCTCTGATAGAAGCATGTTCCATAGCTTTCCCATAGGCTTGTATTAAGTGCTTCCGTAATCTGTCCACATAGCCCTTATGTGACATTAAAGGGGTGTAGTCAAGGGAAGTGCCAAAAGCCAGGTCAGCAGGAAGATGAGCTTCTCTCCCAAACATGAGGCAATAGGGGAAGTAACCAGTAGCATCACTCTCCGTGTCAGAAACCATGAACCAGACCAAGACAGAAGTACAGTAAAATCACACTTGTTTATTAATAAAAATAAAAAGGTAAATAGAGTAAGCGTAGTTTAAGCATAGCCAGAGTCCAGTAACTAGATCGGGTAGTCAGCCAAGCCAGAGTTCAGTAACCAGATCGGGTAATCAGCCAAGCCAGAGTTCAGTAACCAGATCGGGTAATCAGCTAGGCCAGAAGTCAGGGATCCAAGTAGAGGAACAGCAAGCAGGATAAGGAGCCAGAAGGGATGTCAGCAAAGCCAATCTTTAAACAGGAACGCAGGAGATGGTTTCTTGTGATATGACCAAGGCGAAGGCAGGAATGAAGTGAGCTGGAGATCTTTAAGTAGGCGGGACTGAAGAGCAGATTCACAACAGCTGGTTAACTGTGGAGAGAGATGAGAGCTGGCAATTAGCCGACAGCTGAGCAGCCAGCTCAGAGAAGGAAGGGCTGAGCCAGCCCTGACATTACCCCCCTCCTCAACGACTTCTCCCCCTCGGAGGACTACCGAGCTTGAGGGAAAACGTCTATGGAAATCACGGAGGCGGGCAGGAGCATGTACGTCTAAAGATGAGACCCGGGAGCGTTCATCCGGACTGTACCCCTCCCAATGCACCAGGTACTGTATGCGCCCACGGAACCTACGGGAGTCAACAATGGATTGTACCTCATACTCCTCATGGTTCTCAACCTGTATAGGGTGAGGACGTGGCACGAGGTGGTAAATCGGTTACAGACCAACGGTTTCAATAAGGAGACATGAAACATATTTGAGATGCGCATACTAGGAGGAAGGTCCAACGCGTAAGCCACTGGGTTATTCCTGCGAAGGATACGGAAAGGCCCAATAAACTGAGGTGCGAACTTCAGTGAGGGAACACGAAGTCGGAGGTTGTGAGATGACAGCCAGACCCTGTCCCCAACCTGGTAGGAAGGTGCAGGCAGGCATCTGCGGTCAGCATGGAGTCTGTACCTATCATTAGCATGACGCAAAGCCTCCTGGACTTGTGCCCAAGTGGAACAAAGACCACAGAGATGCTCCTCTAGCGCAGGAATACTCTGCGGAACAAACGAGTCAGGCAACATGGAAGGTTGGAAACCATAATTTGCCATAAATGGAGACAATCAGAAAGCAGAATTCAAGGCAATGTTGTGAGCAAACTCTGCCCATGGTAATAGGTCTGACCAGTTGTTGTGATGGTCAGAAATATAGCAACGTAGGAACTGCTCCAATGACTGATTGGCTCGTTCTGCGGCCCCATTAGACTACGGGTGATACACAGAGGAGAAAGCAAGCTGAATTCCCAGCTGTGCACAAAAGGCTCGCCAGAACCGGGACATGAACTGACTACACCTGTCCGAGACAATCACCTTGGGTAGCCCATGTAAGCGAAAGATCTCCCAAGCAAAAATGGAAGCCAGTTCCTTAGAAGTGGGCAACTTCTTAAGTGGAATACAATGACACAAGGATAACTGTGTTGCCTTGGGAGTTGGGCAACTCCACAATGAAATCCATAGACAGGTGGATCCAGGGCCTCTCTCCATTGGGTATGGGTTGTAGGAGGCCCACTGGAAGGTGTCGTGGCGTCTTACTCTGAGCACACACGGAACAGGCAGCTACGAAGGCAGTTACATCAGCACATAGACTAGGCCACCAGAATTGTTGGGAAATGGCCCAAATGAGTTATCAGGGTGGCCAGCTGCCTTGGGAGAATGGTAAGTCTGGAGCATGGCAGTACGGAGACACTCTGGGACAAAGCAGCGGTCACAAGGTTTCTCAGGAGGAGCATCGACCTGAGCCGCAAGAATTTTTCACCCAAAGGAGATGTAAGACTGGTGCGAACCGTAGTCAGTATATGATCAGGAGGAATCATAGGAACCGGAACCGACTCCAACTTGGAAGTGGAGGAAAATTGTCGTTACAAGGCGTCAGCCCTTACATTCTTAGTACCGTGTAAGACTGAGACAATGTAATTTAAACTTGACAAGAAAAGAGCCCATCGTGCCCTTCTGGGAGAGAAGCGTTTAGCCGCAGACAAGAATGTGAGATTCTTATGGTCAGTAAGAATGAGAACCAGCACAGTGGTACCTTCGAGGAGATGTCCCCATTCTTTCAGGGCTAAAATGATTGCCAACAGCTCACTGTCACCAATCCCGTAATTGCACTCGGCAGGTGACAATTTCTTGGAAAAGTAGCCACAAGGATGCATAGCACTCTCAGAGGTAGGACGTTGAGACAGAAGGGCGCCAACACCAGTCTCAGAAGCATCAACCTCAAAGAATAAAAGGTAACGTAAGATCAGGATGTGCCAACACAGGAGCAGAAACAAAGGCAGCCTTGAGACTCTCAAAGGCCTTAATGGACTCCGGAGACCAACTTTGTGGGTTACCGTTCTTTCTGGTCATATTGGTCAGGGGCTTGACCAGAGATGAGAAGTTAAGAACTGTCTCTTGTAATTTTTAACATTTTTGACACTTTTTTTGTGAAATGGTAGGGGTACTTTTGTACCCTATTACCATTTCACACAGGGGGGGCAGGATCTGGGGGTCCCCTTGTTAAAGGGGGCTTCAAGATTCCGATAAGCCCCCCGCCCGCAGACCCCCACAACCACTGGCCAAGGGTTGTGGGGATGAGGCTCTTGTCCTCATCAACATGGGGACAAGGTTCTTTGGGGGGCCGCTACCCCAAAGCACCCTCCCAATGTTGAGGGCATGTGGCCTGGTACGGTTCATGAGGGGGGGCACTCTCTCGTCCCCCCTCTTTTCTTGCGGCCTGCCAGGTTGCATGCTCGGATAAGGGTCTGGTATGGATTTTTGGGGGGACCCCACGCCATTTTTTAAAAATTTTGGCGCGGGGTTCCCCTTAATATCCATACCAGACCAGAAGGGCCTGGTATGGAATTTAGGGGGACCCCCACGCCATTTTTTTTTTATTTTGGTTCGGGGGTTCCCCTGTGGGGAAATCCCATGCCGTTTTTATCAATGAACTTTTATGTGTATTGTCGGACCGACAATTCATTAATAGCCGCGAGTAATTTTAAATTACTTTTTCCCTTTGAAATGTCATTTTGCTGTCAGACTGTTCTAAACACGGGAAACATGCGTCCCTTTACAGGCATACTATAGACACCCCCCAGGTACGAAATTTAAAGGAATATTACACTTTTATTGTTTCACTTTAAGCATTAAAAAAATCACTGCTCCTGAAAAAATGGCCGTTTTTAAAACTTTTTTTTGCATTGATACATGTCCCCTGGGGCAGGACCCAGATCCCCAAACACTTTTTATGACAATACCATGCATATAAGCCTTTAAAAATAGCATTTTTTATTTCTCCCATAGACTTTTAAAGGGTGTTCCGCGGCTTTCGAATTTGCCGCGAACACCCCAAATTGTTTGCTGTTCGGCGAACTGGCGAACAGCCGATGTTTGAGTCGAACATGAGTTCGACTCAAACTCGAAGCTCATCCCTATTCATGAGCACCTTAGCCACAGTGCTGGCCTTCTGATCTTTAGTAGGATAAATCTGTGCATAGTGGGTGAAGTGATGGGTCACAACCAAGATGCTGTTTCTTCCACCTGTATCGGGTTCCAGGCACAGAAAGTCAATGCAGACCAGATCTAATGGCTACTGATTCTGTAAGTGATCCATTGGGGCGGCCCTAACCACCAAAGTTTTCCGCTAGATACAAGTCAGACAGGAGTGACAGTAACTCTCTACCTCTCCTCTCATATTGAAGACAGGGGTTTGGTCGGCTAATTATCTGCAGATTGTGCCACATCCTAAATTTAAGAATTTGAACAGAGATAATTCCCCTAGTGGACTTTAAAGGCACATATAAAAGGATATGTAGGAGAGTATATTTAAGTAAACAACAATTTATTAATTACAAAGAATTCTCATAAAGACATCAAACAAATAACATAGATAAAAAAGGAATGCAGTTCCACATATTTTTTATAGCTATTGATACCAATACGCTTGCACCCGACGCGTTTCGGAGTTGTTTTAGCCTCCTTCTTCAGGGGTGGTTGTAAGCTTTTAATAGAAGTTTCTGTATAGGGAATGGTATATACAACATAGACATAATAAATACATGTGTATATCAAGCCATAAAACATATAGGTGCAATATTATATTCATTTTCGTTTCCACTTACATTGGTATAAATAAATGTTGGCTGCGCATTCCAAAGAGATTTTTAAAAACAACGATATTGACACATACTGCCCATCAAGTGCGTCCTCCAATCATGGTGTATAAAGCTTTGTTTAGTATATCCAAAGTATTCATATGGCCTCTATCGAGGTAGAAATAAATGGGTAAGGATATATGAAGTGGTTTTACTTCCTTATGATAGGAAGAGAGGCCCATTAATCGAGGGCATGCAAAAAAGTTTGGATCTGGAATCACACTGGGGCCAAATGCGGGTCCTGTAAGTTGTGAAAAATTCGAAGGAGGGGGGAGGGGAGGGGAAGGAAGGGGGGAAAAGAACAGGGAGAGAAGGGGAAAGGGGAAGGGGGGGAAAAGGAGGGGGGGGGAAAGGAAGGAAGAAGGGGGAAGAGGTAAGAAATAGAGAGGGCATAGTTGTGATATAAGATTCGTGACTTATAGTTTCAATAGTACAGTCTAGGTCTATAAGTGTGCATAGGTTCAATATGATGTTGAAGTTACTTACAATCTTGTGGCAGCAGCTCACACCGACAGCGTCCTGCCCAAAGCAGATGACGCTCGGTGTGAGCATTAGCTGAATATTTAAGGCCCTCCCCACCAATCAGCTGTTAGTGAGAGACAGCAACAGCTGACTGTAAGTGGTGGAGGAGGGACGGACACGCTGCGGCTGGCCCCCCGGGTGGAGCGAGCGCCGCCAGGCCTCCACAGCGCATGCGCTCGCAGGCGCGGTGAGGCGTGGCCACGCCTACTGCACCCGCCGGCACGTCTAGCTTCCCCGACGGACTGCGCATGTCCGCTGGGGTCGCAAGATGGAGGACAGTGTCAGCAACACTGTACCTCACACAGCGCCGCCATGAGCCGGAAACACTCAGGCGGCTTTGTGTGCCGGGCGGATAGCAGATCACAGTGTGGACAAAATTTAGAATAGGTTGAAGCACAAAAGTTGTGCATACTGTGGAGGAAACATAAATACATATATAGTCAATTAGTCACCATTGTAGGAATAGACGCTGATGGGCAGTGTTATACAGGTTAGGACGGATCTTAATGGAAGGGCATGTATTCTTAGACAGTGACTTAGATTAACAAGCATGGAGAATATACAACTCAGATATACAATATATGGGTAAAATCCAGGAATTTCACTCAGTTATGCGTATACATAGTCCGGATTATTGCAACTTAAGATGTCACAATGTATAGTGGGCAAATATATGACAGCAATTTAATCAGAATGTCCAAAACATATCGTTGCAATATATCCTACAGCATATTATGGTCCCATTTCTATATAGGCATGAGTTTAGATAATAAGCAGTGAGCAATAACCGGGCTGGGCATACATATATATTGCTAGACTCTATCTACGGTCCAAGTGTAAATATGTATTGTATAGTATAGTTATCTTATTCATTGCTCTCTGCCGCCTGATGAGAAACCTTCGAGAAAGGGTTTAAACCAGATGGTTTCGTTTAAGCCTGGGGGTTGGGTAGCTTTTAAATTATATATCCAGCGGGACTCTAACTGTAAAAGTGTCTTATTCCAGTCACCTCCCCTCGATTCCGGATGTACCCGGTCCAGAATAAGAAATTTAATTTTAGGACATTTACCCTTATGTACTGTTAAGGTGTGTCTCCCAAGTGGGAGATCCGGATCGCATGTTTCCATGCTCACTAGGTGTCTATATGCCCTCTTCCAGAATTCAGTTTTAGTTTTCCCTATATAAAAACATGTACATTCGCACAAAAGTAGGTATACCACCCCGTAGGTCCTACAATTGGCAAAATGTTTGGGGTGGAAGGGGCTGGCCATTTGGAAGAATCTGATTTTTTGTTGTAAGCATATATTTGCAATATTTACATTTTCCACACATGAATGTTCCCTTATACTTACAGTGTGTTTTATTTGTCCCTGCCTTAAACTCGCTGGTGGTGATCTTGTCTCTCAGGGAGGTGGTTCTTTTAAACGTAAAGAGAGGTCTCTGTGGGACCAGTGGTCCTAGTGTTGGATCGCACTGTAACATGTGCCAGTATTTTGTTACAATATTCCTGACCTGCCTGTGTTGGTTGTTGAATTTGGTAATGATCCTGAGAGTGTCGGTATCATTCTTGTCAGGTTTATTTGCTTTTTTAGAGTATAGTAGCTCTTCTCTTGGCTGCATCAAGGCTTTTTTAAAAGAGCGTTTGAGGGACGTATGGGAATACCCTCGTAATAGTAACCTGTCACGTAGTTTATTTGCCTCTAATCTGAAGGTGTTATCATCGGAGCAGTTACGTTTTATTCTCAGGTATTGGCTATAGGGGATGGAATTAAGGAGGGATTTGGGGTGGAAGCTGCTCCCATGCAAAATTGCATTGCTTGCAGTGGGTTTCCTAAATAGTTTACTTATGATGTTTCCTTCCTAACCCCTGCAGACCTCTACGTCAAGGAAAGTAACGCACTGTGCATCAAACGACATAGTAAAATTGAGGTTAAAGTCGTTACGATTCATCCTCAGCAGGCACTCTTTAAGAAGGTGGATCGATCCGTCCCATATGATGAAAAGGTCGTCGATGTACCGGTACCAGCCAAGTATGTGGTCTGTATACATCGACAGACCCTCATCATTCAGGAACATGGCCTCCCACTCCCCCAGGTACAGGTTGGCATACGATGGGGCACAACATGTCCCCATCGCAACCCCCTGCACCTGGAGGTAGTGGGAGCCATTGAAAGTAAACACATTGTGGCTAAGAATAAATTCTAATAATGAAGTAATAAACTCTCCATATGTGGGGTCTATATCGCTGGCTGTACGGAGAATATGTTTTATGGCTGCTACACCCTTCTCATGGGGAATGGAACTATATAGGGATTCGACATCAATTGTGACAAACGTGGCATGTTCGGGGATTACTTGTTTATCAATAATTTGTAGGAAGTGTACTGTGTCTTTTACGAAGGAAGGGAGGGCATAGACAAATGGTTTCAGTACTTCGTCTATCAACTTGCTTGCATTTTCACTGATTGCCCCTATACCGGAGATGATTGGTCTACCGGGGGGGGTTTTTATGTCTTTATGGACTTTGGGTAATGAGTAAAAGACCGGTGTGCGGGGGAAGTTGTTTCTAATAAATTCCCATAGGGATTTTGTGATAGTTGAGTTAGAATAGGCCGTATCTATCAATGTGTAAAAGTCCTGATTATATTTTTTAACCAAACTCGCCGGTATAGGGCGATACCATTCTAGGTTGTCCAGTAGTCTCTTACACATCCTAATGTAGTCTTCATTATCGAACACCACAATGTTCCCACCCTTGTCCGCATTTTTGATTGTAATGCGGTCATTTTTTGACAATGATTTGAGTGCTGTCTTCTCTTTTGTAGTAAGGTTTTCAGGGGATTTATTATGGATTCTTATCTTGTCTAGCTCTTTGCCAACTAACTTTAGGAAGGCCGCTGTGTTCGGATGGGTACTTGGCGCAGGGCAGAAGTCAGACTTCTTTTTAAGTGTGGACCTATTTCCTTTAGGGGGTTCATTGGGTGTTTCGATAGACTCTAATATTTGGGAAAGGTTGATTTCATCTATAAGGTCAGTTGGGTCGTTCTCATCAAGAAGGGACACCAACTGCTTCAATGCTTGGTGCTCTTGTAAAGTCAGATTGGTAGGTCTCTCCTGTTTATGATATAGTTTTTTTAGGATCAATTTGCGTATGAATAGTTGGAGATCTTTATAGATTTCGAACTTATCCAAGTTTTGATTGGGGCAAAAATTCAGACCTTTTTTCAGGACATTGGTTTCATCGTGAGAGAGTTCGTAGGATGAGAGATTGATAATATTCAGGTTGTTTGATTTTAATTCTTGATCAGTGTCTGGGACAGTTAGAGTGCTATTTGGGTGTAGGTATTGGGGTTGGATTGTGTGGGTTGTACACCCATCAAGATTTTTTCTAAAAAAGATGGGTCATTAGAAATCGTGTCTAGTGTCGTGACCGTGGAGGGATTAGATTGGGAATTTGTTTCCCTTATCAGGGTATGTGCGTTACTCTGTGCGTTTGGTGTTTTTAAGGTTGGTTCTTGTGTGGAAGTGGAGGGGTTAGTTTTTTTAGAGATGTCAAGGGTTAATTTCTTTGCTTGTTGCCCCTCATTGGGGTCACCACGAAATGTGCGTTTAGTGCTTTGTCCCATGTTGGGTTTCTGGAACATTTGGGTGTGAGTTTGGGGTGGGTTTGAAGTGGGTTGTGAGGAGTTGGTTTGGTGTCCCTGGTATTGGTAGCTTTTATTTTGGTTCGGTCTATTTTGGGTCCATTTATAGGCCCTTCCATCCCTGAAAGCGTTCCTGTCACGGATGAGCTTCTGTCGTTTTTTGATAAGTACATCCTTATTGAATGTTTCTAAGTGTGTTTTTAGTCTGTCCTCTTTGTTAGTAAGAGGTCTCTGTGTTTTTAACTGCTGTAGTTTGTTACAGAGAGTTACAATGTCTGTATCTAAGGTGTTGGATCTCTTTCTATATTCCTCAATCAGGATTTCCATTAGATTTTGTGAGCATGCCCGTAGTGCCTGTTCCCATTTACTTTTAAATTCCGAGTCCATGCCCTCCAATGTCGGGAAGATTTGGACTCGCAATCCTGCAGGGTTTATGTCTTCTTTAATGTACCACTGGCCAAGGGTTGTGGGGATGAGGCTCTTGTCCTCATCAACATGGGGACAAGGTTCTTTGGGGGGCCGCTACCCCAAAGCACCCTCCCAATGTTGAGGGCATGTGGCCTGGTACGGTTCATGAGGGGGGGCACTCTCTTGTCCCCCCTCTTTTCTTGCGGCCTGCCAGGTTGCATGCTCGGATAAGGGTCTGGTATGGATTTTTGGGGGGACCCCACGCCATTTTTTTAAAATTTTGGCGCGGAGTTCCCCTTAATATCCATACCAGACCTGAAGGGCCTGGTATGGAATTTAGGGGGACCCCCACGCCATTTTTTTTTAATTTTGGTTCGGGGGTTCCCCTGTGGGGAAATCCCATGCCGTTTTTATCAATGAACTTTTATGTGTATTGTCGGACCAACAATTCATTAATAGCCGCGAGTAATTTTAAATTACTTTTTCCCTTTGAAATGTCATTTTGCTGTCAGACTGTTCTAAACACGGGAAACATGCGTCCCTTTACAGGCATACTATAGACACCCCCCAGGTACGAAATTTAAAGGAATATTACACTTTTATTGTTTCACTTTAAGCATTAAAAAAATCACTGCTCCTGAAAAAATGGCCGTTTTTAAAACTTTTTTTTGCATTGATACATGTCCCCTGGGGCAGGACCCAGATCCCCAAACACTTTTTATGACAATACCATGCATATAAGCCTTTAAAAATAGCATTTTTTATTTCTCCCATAGACTTTTAAAGGGTGTTCCGCGGCTTTCGAATTTGCCGCGAACACCCCAAATTGTTTGCTGTTCGGCGAACTGGCGAACAGCCGATGTTTGAGTCGAACATGAGTTCGACTCAAACTCGAAGCTCATCCCTATTCATGAGCACCTTAGCCACAGTGCTGGCCTTCTGATCTTTAGTAGGATAAATCTGTGCATAGTGGGTGAAGTGATGGGTCACAACCAAGATGCTGTTTCTTCCACCTGTATCGGGTTCCAGGCATAGAAAGTCAATGCAGACCAGATCTAATGGCTACTGATTCTGTAAGTGATCCATTGGGGCGGCCCTAACCACCAAAGTTTTCCGCTAGATACAAGTCAGACAGGAGTGACAGTAACTCTCTACCTCTCCTCTCATATTGGGCCAATAAAATCTGTCTCTAATCAAGCGAAATGTCCTTTCTGTTCCTAAGTGTCCATGGTCATCGGGTAAGGACATTAGGACGATGTTTTTCTGGGAGAAACAGCTGCCACTTCTCCTCCTTGTCTTCAGACGGGCATCGCCTGTATAACACTCCGTCTCTGATTTGTAATCGGTCCCATTCCCTGTGCAAAGTCTTTGCTCCATTTTACGAGGCTTTTCAACAACAGTCCTGCTTGTTCAAAGCCTGCACCATCAAATGACCTGCTCTTGGTCCCTCTTCAAATATCTCTTTGTCAGTTGGGGTAGGCCTTCTCCTCTCACCTGTGTCAATCCGCAGTACCATCTTGGTATTCCAGAGGGGTGAACCCCAATGTATTCAGCAGCCACTCATCCTTTCATCTTCTGGTCCAGGCCCTGACACAAGGCTTGCACTCCTTCAGTTACAAGTCCATCCCTCTGGGTCTTCCTCCTTCTTATGAGGCCTGTGGGACAAAGCATCCGCATCTCATTTCCCAACTCCTGGCCAATACTTCAGACTAAACCGGAACCCTGCCAAAGCCGCTAACCACCTGTGTCTTGTGGCATCCAGTTTTGTCAAGGTCAAGATGTAAGTTAAAGGGTTGTTGTCAGTCTTGACAATGAACTCAGCTCTATACAGATAGTCTCTCAATTTATCCACCACAGTCAATTTGAGTGCCAAAAATTCCAATTTATGGATGGGGTAATTCTTCTCCGATGGAGTAAGACTCCTACTCACATAGGCCACGGGTCTCAACCCTCCATTTTGTTCCTGATACAGTACTCCTCCCAATCCTTCTCTGCTGGCTCCACGTGCAGCTCATAGGGCAGGCCAGGGTCAGTGTAGGCCTCTGTGAGACTCTTCTTTAACTGCCAAATCGCTTTTTCACATGGGGAGGTCCGTTGGCTTTGAACAGACTCTCCTTTCTTGCAAGCACCACTCTTCTTGGCTCTGGCTCCATCTTCTCCTTCTCCCATGACCACTTGCAACAGCTCATTAGGGGGCTTAGCAATCTTGGCGAAGTTGGCCACAAATCGTCGGTAATAGGAGCAGGATACCAGGAAAGATCTCAACTCGGTTACAGTTCTTGGTCTGGGCCAGGTGGTGACAGCCTCCAACTTCTGTGGATCTGTGGCGACTCCTCCTGCAGAGACAACATGGCCCAAATAGGTAACAGGGGTTCTATAGAACTGCCATTTTTCCAGTGACAACTTCAGTCCTTCCTCATGGAGGCAGGAGAATACCTTTTCTAGTCGAGTTTCGTGTTCTTCAAGTGTCCTCCCAAACACAATGATGTCATCCAAATACACCAGCATCTCTACGAGATTCATGTCTCCTACTGTCCTTTCCATCAGATGTTGGAAGGTTGCAAGAGCCCTCGACAGGCCCTGAGGCATCCGACTAAACTCGTAGAATCCTAATGGGCAAATGAATGCCGTCTTCTTCTGATCTTCCGGGTGCATGGGAATCTCATAATACACACTTTTCAAGTCAAGCACACAAAAGCACTTGGCTCCAGTAAGGCACTGCAAAGCATCTTCAATACGGGGTGTGGTGTACTGGTCCGGGATGGTGCGCCGATTCAAGGTCCGGTAATTGATACACATGCGTAACGACCCATTTTTCTTCCTCACTACCATGATGGGGGATGCATAGGGACTCCGAGACTCCTGAATGACTCCTGACCTTTTCAACTCCACCAGTTGCCCTCTTAAGTCCTCCAGGTCATTGAGAGGTATTCTCTTGGCCCGCTCTCGGAAGGGTTTGTCTTTCTGAAGCCGAATTCTATGTTGGGCACTTCTTGCACATCCCACATCGAAATTGTCTTTAGAAAACAGCTTCTCCCATCTCATCAGTTGAGACTTCATCCTTCTCTGCCAGGCAGGGGACAAGACCTCCGCACATCGCTGAAACTCATCTGTAACTATTGGCTATTCTTCAAATCTTTGGCTTCTTCGGGGAACACAGGGGTGGCGGCACTCACCTGCTCCACCAGCATACGGGATTCTAACGTAATTGGCTGGTCAGTCACATTCTTCAAGCTGATGGACACTTTCCTTCCTGTTCTGGACAGATCTCGGGTAGGAACCAGCTAAGGGACCTTTTCCAGTCCAGCCGCCCTGGCTTGCTCATCCGTCTCTAGCACCACAAAGGGACCTGGTTGGTCCCAAGTCAACTTGATGGTGGCCTTCACACAAGCAACTTTCCCCGGCTGTAGTACCCTCTCTTTGGTCTCCAACTTCCACAACCGTGCCATTCCTTCTTCAGGGGCCTTCTTCTCTTTTGCCACTCGCCGACAAGCCTTCGGTAACTGCGGGTAAATTTTATTCTTGGTGGATCCACCTTTGCTCAGTACTGATGATAACAGTCTTCTCACTAAGTCGGTATTGGTTCCTACTAGTATGGAATTTCGCACGGACCCAGGTGGTCTGGAAGACACGACAGCCAAGGTGTCGAAAGCCTCTTCTTTCCCGACAGCTGCTGACCCAAAGGATATCCGGATAGGGACGTAGCCATCATATGGGCATCTAGCAGTTACAATTCCCCAGATCTCGAGTTCTTCCAGCTTGGTAAAGGGAATGTGGCTCAGCTGTTTGTCATAGAAATTCCAGTATAATAGCGTGACCTGGGCCCCAGTGTCTAGTAAAGCTCTGGTGTAGATGCCTTCTATTTGTACAGGCACGATCGGGGACAGCCTCACTAACTTTTCCGGGAAACTGGAAGCACTATCCTGAGTGTGGTTAAGATTACAGTTCCTTTCCTTTAGTGCACTCTGTGGGGACCTAACAGTGACCCTAGGTGGTGTTGCCAGGCCGCTTTTGTTTGGACTAGGCTGACAAATTTTCTTAGGGGTGTTCTGATGATCTGATCTGACTGTGACCCTAGGTGACGTAAAACATTGACCCTCTGTGCCTGGCTCCCTGACCCCGGTGCTG
The DNA here is from genome assembly GCF_042186555.1 of Aquarana catesbeiana. Taxonomy (NCBI): domain Eukaryota; kingdom Metazoa; phylum Chordata; class Amphibia; order Anura; family Ranidae; genus Aquarana; species Aquarana catesbeiana. Next base: position 273,349,005 of record NC_133326.1, read on the forward strand.
GGTTACTTGACTGTGGGGATGACCAGGGTGATCGTGTCACTCGTTCCTTCTGCGGTCTCGTTCTGGTCCTTCTCTTCCTCTGTTTTCAGGAGCTCTGTTTCTCATCGGGGGTTCTCAGTTGGCTCCCTCACTGAGACCCCCTGGAGTTTTCCGCCAACTGGTCTTTCAGCAATTTCTGTAATATCTTCACCAACTCCACCAACAGTTCAGCATTCACTTCCTTGTAGCACTTCCGAATGCCCGTCTGCTCAGCCTGAGCTTTGGCCTGAGCTTCCATCACATGTAACAAAGCTTGTTGTACCTGCTCTTGAACTTGAACTGCACCTTCCTGTGACTTGACGGGAGTAACTTTTGGGGTGAATTGCACTACAAGGGTCTTGGTGCACTCCCCCCACTCAGACTCTCCATTGCTCTCCACTATGCTGGCATCCACCTGAACTGATTGCGCAGCTACCTTCTCACTCTTCTGGGGTTTCTTTACTGCGAGTCGAGCCTCCTGATTCTTTTCATCCAGGAGTGCCTCCTTTCTCTCACCAACCCTATCAGCTCTGGGTAAGAAGGGGCCTCTCGGGTGTCCTTCAAGAGTAATCAGAGCACAATAGGATGGTTTGGCCTGACTCCTTGTAGGGTCCGATCCAACCGGACTCTGTCTGCCTCCCGGGGGACGATCGCCTTCTTTAAAATGATCTGGTGCAGGATCTGATCCACCCGGACGACATATTCAGACAACTTCTCTCTCCTCCACTGGTGGGTATGTTCAAACTTGTACATCAGGAAAAAGAAAGATCCCCCTTCATTGGGACTTTAAAGGCAACACACACTTGGCTAGTACAAAAAAGTAAATTTTATTGAATATATATAAAAATATTCGATCAAAAAAAGATTGATGATTAAAAAACAAAAAAAATGGTTTAAATATAAGAAAAGAAGAAGCACAAAACAATTTACATGAACGGTATGACAATAAGATAATACTCTCTGGTAAATGATAATCCCGACGCGTTTCTGGTTCAACACCTTTGTCAGAGGTATAGGATAGGAGTAAGTATAGTCACAATGTGTTTTTAACATGCAAAATAATTCCAATAAGGAAAGAAATAGGTGAAGTAACTGTGCAGGAGGGGGGCACAAGTGGACGCCAAAATAAGCAGTAATGTAATAGAACAAAGTACGTTCCAAATTGGGTATCCACCTACTAGGTAGTAGAGACTTGATTCTGGTAGCTTTGCTGGACTAACGGTGTCCGATAGCCAAAAGTAGCTAGGCAGAACTTTAAATAAAGCTTCAGGTCAGTAGCACCAGGGGTTCCAAAACATTACACGGGTGTATATCCCATGCAGCGGGTGTATATCCCATGCAGATGTTGTGTGTGGGTCCCAACGAGTGGCGTCTCCCCGCTCTGCAGTGCTCCTAAACTTGTACATTAGATCCGGTAGCTTCTCTACTCTTCCATAAACTGCCCCCGGACAGCGGCGCGCACACCAGCGCCACCAGGCAGACGCATAGCAGCACCCATAGGCGAACGTGCGCTAACGCGTCCGCCATGGCCAGCCGGCATGCCAACACCAGTGCCCATAGAAGCAGGCGCCCGAGCACCCGCAGGAACGCGCGCACCAACGCGCCCCAGCGCGCGATGATGCCCAATCAGGTAAGCTCTCTGACACTCTCGTTGATTTTTCACTGTTCCCGACACATTCCATTCCTCTATTGCTTGCATGGCCTGATCCATCCAGCTATCAAATTCTTCTTCCCCGTCTGGTCTGGGGACATGGCCTGAGAAGGTCGGTAGCCTCTGATATCCCTGATTGGTGGACTTGGTGTGACTCTGTATCAGGCTGTCAACTAGGCGACTCATGGCCAGATAGAATGAAGTGGGAGGCATCCCCGCCATTGGGCTTCCTACTGCTGGGCTGGTTGCAATTGGACTACTGGCAGTTGGGCTGCCTGCAACAGGGATCCCTGGTGGTAACCCAGGGGACTTCTCACCAATCTCCTCCAGCAACTGTACTGGGATCATATGGCCATCCAGGCCTTCCGCTAGGCTCACAACCCTCTTCTGGAACTCCGTCAGAATACTGTCTTCCCATTTTAAAAGGACATAGGTACAATCTTCCTCAAATTCATGTTTCAGGTCCAAGAGGTAGGACCCCTGTTCTGGGACAACCTTTCTCATCAACTGCCGTACATCTCTTTCAAACCACCGCACTCCTGGTAGCCTCAGAACTGTAGTTTGCTCCAACGGACTCCCATACTCCTGGCTCCACTCAGTGGCAGTGGCTGGGTCCTTAACTTCTTCCACCCTGGACACGTCAACTGATCTGCTCGGGTGCCCCAGATGGGGTATCTCGGTGGGACCTCCAAATGTAGCGGTACCCCCATGGGGGCTGCTGATTGACTCTATACTCCCCTGGCTATCCCAACTCTGCAGATCCTCTCTTACCTCTGACACCTTGGATTCCATTCTGCAATGTGTTAGCAATAAGAAAATCACACAATATCACTGAAGCACTCAGAAAGATTTACTGAGATAAATAATGGAACACAATGAAAAGCATGAATGAACACAAGTTATGATTGACAACAGTTATCACTTGATGCACATATACAGAACGTATAACGTATACCTGGAGGGGGTATATGTGAACAGGTGCACAGAAGAATAGGTACTCAATATCTTCAAGACATATATTAAATACCTTCCCACTGAGGCCTCAACACACAGACCAAAATGCAGTATATCATTTTTACATTCAGTAACAGTGTAAAATTAAGCATTGTGACGGTATGCGAGGTGATATAGTGGATAATCGCTACATTTCACCTCGCATTCGTTCTGTTGTAAGGGATTGAACCGGAATCCAGCCCTGGTTTTTCCAGCCTCTGTGGTAGGCTGGGTTCCAGTCCGAATGTTCTGGTCCACTTGAGCCCACACTCAGGTGGACTTTAAATAACTAGGAAGAGAGCTCAATATGACTCTGGTTTTGAGACTCAGGAAGGAACCTGAGTGAGAGGAGCTCTGGCTATTGGACTAAAAAGGTTTGCTTTACCGCATGTTTTGTGAGTGACGGGGACCAGCCCCGCACTGTCTAAAGAGGAGACTGTTTGTTTAGTTAGCGCTGGACGGCAAGGATTTACTTTACTGTTTTGTTTATTTTTTATTTTGCAAACCTCCTGTAAATAAACCTGGCATCCGCCAGATTTTAAAGAAAGTGCCTGTTTGCTGACTGTCACTCAGAAAAGGTGATCCCCACGAGCTAATCTTCCTACACATGGTGGATTCAGCGGGCAATTTCTGAAGATGGAGGAAATGATAAAGGCCCTGCTACAGGCCAATGCAGCTCAGCAGGAAACCAACCGCCAAGTCGCAGAGGCCGCTGCAGCACAACAGGCGATTGCTGCAGCACAACAGGCGATCGCTGCAGCACAACATACCGCCCAGCAGGAGATGAACCGCCAAGTTGCAGAGGTCGCTGCAGCACAACAGGTGGCCCAGCAGGAGATGAACCGGCAAATCGCAGAGGCCACTGCAGCACAATAGGCAGCTGGTGCAGCACAACAGGCGGCCCAGCAGCAGATGAACCGGCAGTTCGCAGAGGCTCTAGTGGAACTGAAAAAGGGGTCCCCACCTCCTGTGCCAGTGGAACCAAAGATGGTACGTGCCTCCTACCACCTACAGAAAATGACATCCGCCGATGATGTTGAGGCATACCTTGCGACTTTTGAGAGAGTTGCTGTCTGCGAGGGATGGCCAAAAGACCAGTGGGCAGGTCTGTTGGCCCCATTTCTTACAGGAGAACCCCAAAAGGCCTATTTTGATCTAGAACCAGATAAGGCCAAGGACTATGAGACTCTAAAGACAGAGATACTCGCACGCTTGGGTGTCACCATGGCAGTCCGGGCCCAGTGCGTGCATCAGTGGTCCTACTCCAGCAACAAGCCACCCCGTTTACAAATGTTTGACCTGGTCCACCTCACCAGGAAGTGGTTGCAGCCAGAGACCTTAACAACCCCTTCAGATCGTGGAGCGTGTGGTAATGGACTGGCATCTGCGTGGGCTCCCTGCTGCCCTGAGGAAGTGGGTCGGACAGGGGAACCCCAAAACTGCAACCCAGTTGGTGGACTTAGTGGAAAGGTACACTGCCACGGAGGACTTGGTGAACCCATCTATGCCCCACTTCGGTGTCTCTAGGGGTGCAAGATCGCCCAGCGGTTCTGGTAAGACTGTTCCGGGGTTCAAGAGCATAGGGAAGGTGGATAAGACTGTTATTACAGCTGATGAGACTGTAGGTCCTAGACCTGGAGACTGGCCAAAGAAGCCAGGAAGGTCTTCGGGGCCGTTAAGAGGACTGGGGGTAGGCCACATACGGTGTTTTCGTTGCCATGCATTAGGGCATATTGCTGCAAACTGTCCTATAGATGATGAACCTATGCAATGTGATTATGCTTTTATGAACAGACGCATTTCTCTGTTTGCACAGGTCGCATGTACTGCATCATGTCAGAGTCGCATTGAAAAACAGATGTGTGTTATTTCAGTGGATGGACGCCACTCACAGCCTTGCTAGACTCTGGTAGTGTGGTGACCCTAACTGGAATGACTGTGTGAACCCCACGAAACTACACCCCAGTACTATTGGGGTAATTTGAATCCATGGGGACATTCGGGACTACCAGACAGTGGTGGTTGAGGTTGATACCCCCTGTGGCAGTGTAACACATTCAGTGGGGGTGGTACCTTCACTGCTTCATGAAGCTTTAGTGGCAAGAGATTTTCCACATTTTTGGAATTTATAGGAGAGCAAGGGGAGCCTGGTAGATAGAGCTCCGCCTGCTGGGGAAGCACGGGAACTCTCACCAGACCCTTTTTGCCAAAGGGAAGGGGATGCTGTTGGTGGGATCGAGGAAGCCGGAGATCCTCTTCCTTTCCCTGTCATGGCTGGGGAGCCGGAGGACCTGAAAGCTAGCTCCCAGCCCGAGGGTAACGAACAGGAGAACACCTCTGGCTACTCTCATTGTCAGGGTCAGAATGTGGTACCCGACTTAGAGGTCAGGAGAAAGGACTTCTGTACCGAGCAACTGCGAGATGCCACCCTCATGAGAGCCAGGTAAAACGTTAAGATGTTGGATGGGGAACCCGTAGATCCTAACTGAGGGGTGTCTTTCCCCTACATGGCCATTAAAAACAATTTATTGTATTAAGTGGTAAAACGTGGAGAGGACGAGGTAGACCAGCTACTGGTTCCCAAACCCTTCCTCAGGGTGGTGCTAGACCTGGCCCATGGTCATGTAATGGGGGGGACATCTCGGTATTGAAAAAAACAGGCAGAGAATCGCCCAGAGATTTTTCTGGCCTGGGGTGTATGCAGATGTCAAGGAGTACTGCGACTCGTGCCCGAGTGCCAAATGTCGGCGCCGTCGCCCCATTCTCGCAGCCCCCTTGCCCCTCTACCAATAATCGAAGTCCCCTTTGAGAGGATTGGCATGGACCTCGTGGGGCCGGTTGTGAAACCTGCCCGGGGTCACCAGCATATTCTGGTGATCCTGGATTATGCGACCCACTATCCCGAGGCCATACACTTGTGTAACACCTCTGCCAAGGCTATCGCCAAGGAGTTGGTCCAGGTGTTTAGTCGAGTGGGGATCCCAAAAGAGATCTTAACCGATCAGGGTACCCCATTTATGTCCAGGGTTACCAAGTAACTGTATAGATTATACAAAATCTCCCATCTCCGTACCTCTGTCTACCACCCCCAAACGGATGGTCTGGTCGAAAGATTTAATAAAACTTTGAAAAGTATGCTGAAAAAGGTGGTCGACAAAGATAGGAGAAACTGGGATTTTTTGCTACCATATCTCATGTTTGCCATATGTGAGGTTCCGCAGGCATCCAGAGGCTATTCCCCCTTTGAGCTTTTGTATGGTAGACATCCCAGGGGGTTGCTAGATGTCGCCAAAGAAACTTGGGAAGGAGAGGCCACCCCATATAGAAGCATCATAGAGCATGTCTCCTTGATGCAGGATCGAATCACAGCTGGCCTGCCCCTGGTGCGAGAACATATGGAGGAAGCCCAGGAGGTTTATACCCGACTTTGCCACCATTGCCATCCCTCTGACCGACCCGACGAAGGGTAGAGGGTCGGTCATGGTCAAATGGAATCCTGAAGCTGAGGAGGTGTTTCAGAAGTTAAAACAGGCCCTTTGTGTACTACCGGTGCTGGTGACCCCGGACTTCACAAAGGGGTTTGTGGTACAGACAGACGAGGTGGGCTAGGTGCTGTACTATCCCAGAACAGAGATGGTGAGGAGCACCTGGTTGTATACCTGAGCCGAAAACTGAATAAGCATGAAAAAAACGATGCTATTGTTGAAGGGGTGTCTCGCTATTAAATGGGCCTTGGAGTCCCTGAAGTATTACTTGTTGGGGAGGTCATTTAAGCTGGTCACCGACCATGTTCCCCCAAAGTGGATGTGTGACAACAGGGAGAAAAATGCCCGCGTGACAAGATGGCTCCTGGCTCTACATCCCTTTAATTTCACAGTAGAGCATAGGCCGGGCAAGCTCCAAAACAATGCAGATGCCCTCTCCCGCATGCACTGTATGCTTGGGTCAATTGCTCAGCCACAGGGGCTTGAGCAGAGGGGAAGGATATGTGATGGTATGCGAGGTGATATACTGGATAATCGCTACATTTCACCTCCCATTCATTCTGTTGTAAGGGATTGAACCGGAATCCAACCCGGGTTTTTCCAGCCTCTGTGGCAGGCTGGGTTCCGGTCCGGATGTTCTGGTCCACTTGAGCCCATACTCAGGTGGACTTTAAATAACCAGGAAGAGAGCTCAACAGGGCTCTGGTTTTGAGACTCAGGAAGGAACCTGAGTGAGAGGAGCTCTGGCTATTAGACTAAAAAGGTTTGCTTTACCACATGTTTTGTGGGTGACAGGGACCAGCCCCACACTGTCTAGAGAAGAGACTGTTTGTTTAGTTAGCGCCGGACGGCAAGGATTTACTTTAGCGCCGGTTCACATTAGAAGCGGCACGACTTGCAGGTCGCCTCACCGAGGCGACCTGCACACGACTGCCGCGGCGACTTGCAAGACGACTTCTGTATAGAAGTCTATGCAAGTCGCCCCCAAAGTAGTACAGGAACCTTTCTTCTAAGTCGGAGCGACTTGCGTCGCTCCGATTAGAACGGTTCCATTGTACAGAACGGGAGGCGACTTGTCAGGCGGCTAGGTCGCCTGACAAGTCGCCCCTGTGTGAACCGGCACTTACTGTTTTGTTTGTTTTTTATTTTGCAAACCTCCTGTAAATAAACCTGGCATCCGCCAGATTTTAAAGAAAGTGCCCGTTTGCTGACTGTCACTCAGAACAGGTGATCCCCACGAGCTAATCTCCCCACAGCATACACAGTGCCTTGCAAAAGTATTCACTCTCCTTGGCATTTTTCATGTTTTTTTTGCCTTACAACCTGAAATTAACATTGATTGTTTGAGGATTTGCATCATTTAATTTACAGAACATGCCCACAACTTTGAAGATGTTTTTTTTTTTTATTGTGAAGCAAACAACAAATACGACAAAATAACTGAAAAAGTCAATGTGCTTAACTATTCACCTCCCTAAAGTCCAATACTCTGTAGAGCCACCTTTTGCGGCTATCACAGCTCCAAGTCAATTTGGATAAGTCTCTATGAGCTTGCCACATCTTACCACTGGGATTTTTGCCCATTCCTCCTTGCAAAACTGCTCCAGCTCCTTCAAGTTGGATGGTTTGCGCTTGTGAACAGCAATCTTTAAGCCTGACCACAGTTTTTCTATTGGAATGAGGTCTGGTGTTTTGACTATACCATTCCAACACATTTACATGTTTCCCCTTAAACTACTCAAGTGTTGCTTTAGCAGTCTGTAGGTGAACCTCCGTCCTAGCCTCAAATCACACACAGAGTGGTACAGGTTTTGCTCAAGAATATCCCTGTATTTAGCACCATCCATCTTTCCCTCAACACTGACCAGTTTCCCAGTCCCGACTGCTGAAAGACATCCCTGCAGCAAGACGCTGCCACCACCATGTTTCACTGTGGGGATGGTGTTCTTTGGGTGATGTGTTGGGTTTGCGCCAGACATAGCGTTTTCTTTGATGGCCAAAAAGTTCAATTTTTGTCTCATCAGACCAGAGCACCTTCCTCCATACATTTTGGGAGTCTCCCACATGCCTTTTCACAAACTCAGAATGTGGCACTGTTTTTTGCTGAAAGTAATGGCTTTCTTCTGGCCACTCTGCCATAAAGCCCAACGCTATGGAGCGTACGGCTTATAGTCATCCTACATACAGATACTCCAGTCTCTGCTGTGGAACTCTGCAGCTCCTCCGGGGTTACCTTAGGTCTCTGTGCTGCCTCTCTGATTAATGCCTCCTTGCCCGGTCCATGAGTTTTGGTATGCGGCCGTCTCTTGGCAGGTTTGCAGTTGTGCCATGTTCTTTGCATTTGGTCGATAGATTTGATGGTGCTCCTAGGGATCATCAAAGATTTGGACATTTTTTTTTTTTATAACCTAACCCTGACTTGTACTTCTCAATAACATTGTCCCTTACTTGTTTGGAGAGTTCCTTGGTCTTCATGGCAGTGTTTGGTTAGTGGTGCCTCTTGCTTAGGTGTTGCAGCCTCTAGAGCCTATCAAAAAGGTGTGTGTTTATGTAATGACAGATCATGTGACACTTAGTTTGCACACAAGTGGACATCATTTCACTAATTATGTGACTTCTGAAGGTAATTGGTTGCACCAGAGCTTTTTATGGGCTTCATAACAAAGGGGGTGAATACATACGCACATGCCAATTATCAGTTTTTTATTTCTGAAAATTTTTTTATGTATATATTTTTCTAATTTTACTTCACCAACTTAGACTATTGTGTTCTGATCCATCACATATAATTCAGATTAAAAAAACATTGAACCAAAGGCTGTAATGTAATGTAACATAATATGTAAAAAGCCAAAGGGGGTGAATACTTTTGCAAGGCATTGTACACTAATGGCTACCCCTAGGCTGTAATTCAGAGAACAACTTATGAGTAGAGCAGCAATGCTTAGTAAAAAAAGAAGATGGTGAAAGTTCTTTAAATTCCAGATGTCTTCAGCTAACCTGATGGTTAATCATGATGATTTGTAATCCACAGAGACAAAAGGAAAGAAATGACTGCAGAACAAAAGAGTTGCTGTTGATTGCTTAACTAAAGAAATATCACAACTTGTAGATTCCTCTTTACATGTGAGTGCAATACAGTGCTGACCTTACAGCGCAGGGGAGAAAGGCAAGGCCCCAAAGTACAGCTGTATGATGCCTTGTGAAGAAGTAGATTCACCTTTGTGGAACTACAAGTCCCACCAGCAGTCTGTAGAAAGAACTCACTCAGCAATACTGTAATCTCTACTGGAATGGGCAGGTGCCCTCTCACCACAATAGACTCTGTCTGTCCTCTAGGCTGATCTCAGTCTCCAGCTGGCCAATCTGCTACTCCCCTCTGCTCTGATATTAGAAGCAAAGTGGGCTACGCACATAAGACAGATGTTAAGGGAAGATTTTGCAGCTTTACTCGACAAGAAGATTGCATGTCCTTCACCAAGTTGCACGGTGGCCATTTTCACTAAAGCCAGATAAATTAATCTCCCTTTACTTCCTGGAATTTTGCCTAGAACTCTGGGTCTTCACCCCAAACCATGTAATGGGAACTTTCCAGAATGCATCTGTAGGACCAGAGTTACATCCCCAGTGCCTCACTCAACCAGAAGTGGAAAAACAGTAATTTACTCATCGGGTAGTGACCCAAGATCCACCCGCCACGGTTCCCTGGGAATGCAAAACAAGTAAAGTTGCCCGGATAAGCAGTAACCGCTGGAGGTATCTGAGGTCTCTGTACTGGAGGAAACAACAAACTCAGCGTATGACAGTTGATGTGCAATTACCCCTGCATGGAGATCAAGTTCCTATAAAGGGTCGGAACGCCCTGGGTTTTAACCGCAGAGGATCCTCAAGATTCCATCCTGGTTGCCAGTTTAATATACAAGCCTGTTTGACTCATAGAACATATGTTCCTTTGAGTTCAAACCATCTGGTAAGCTCATATCTGCCTTGGAGGGGGCTTTACTGCACTGATGCTTCCAGTATTATCCATTGCACTTTGATACCATTATGGTGAATTGGATCCTCTCTTTCTTCACTATATACTGTGGACTATACATAATTTTCACGGATTTTTTTATATACATGGTTTTTTATTTTTTATTCAGTTTATCAGGCATATGGCATATGTGATATACCATTGTGGTGAATTAGATCTTCTCTTTCTTCACTATATACTGTGGACTTTATAGCATTTTCACTGACTTTTTTCACATATGATTTTTTATTTTTTATTCAGTTTATCAGGCACATGTCATATGTGATATTTATGTGTTTTTTTTTTTGTTTATGCTATTAGTTATTATGGTCTGTACATTCGGATTGATTCACTGATATTTCACAATTCACCTTACAAGGTTATTAGTTGGTATTTACCAACTTAATCAGTCTAGCGCTACACTTATATATCTTTGCTATTTGAACAAATTATCTGTTTGTTGTGTGAGCTGCTCCACTAGTTTAGGTAGTGCGGGGTACACTCCTTTTTATTACCACAATAGATTCAATGGCTGTGAGGCATCCCCTCCTGGTGTCTCCGTCTGGTGAAAATGGTGCTGCCACGTCGTGCTCCCGATGGACTGAAGTGCATGTGGCTTCCAGCAGGCCGGTCTGCTTGCTAGAATAGTAGGGCTGTCCTCCAAAATCCCTCAGAGGTGGGTGATCCGACTCTCCGCTGTATAGGTCGCAGTCTCTCACTCCTGGTCACACACAGACCTCCTGCTGGCAGGTGTTGAATGGCGTCCAGAGAGACTGAAAAACAGGCCGCGCCTCTCCTTTTATCACTCCTCCCAGCAGGCAGTTTTGCCTGCTTTGCATTGTCTGTCCTGTAGTCCAGGGCTGATCCAGCTAACAGTCACTTCCTCCTCCAGACTACATCTCCCACAATGCTTTGCTGCATTATTCTCAAAGAGTAAGTAAAAATCCTAACAGAGTCCAGCAGACACAAGGGGGAGCCAAACTCATTTGCAAACAACAACAAACTGTTCAACTATAATGACTATAGTAGCAAACCCCTGGCTACATCAGTATACAATAGGGATGAGCTGAACATCCCCCTGGTTCGGTTTGCAGCAGAACATGCAAACAGGCAAAAATTTTGTTCGAACACGCGAACATCGTTAAAGTCTATGGGACATGAATGTGAAAAAACAAAAGTGCTAATTTTAAAGGCTTATATGCAAGTTATTGTCATAAAAAGTGTTTGGGGACCCAGGTCCTGCCCCAGGGGACATGTATCAATCCAAAAAAAGTTTTAAAAATGGCCGTTTTTTCGGGAGCAGTGTTTTTAATAATGCTTAAAGTGAAACAATAAAAATGAAATATTCCTTTAAATATCATGCCTGGGGTGGTGTCCTTATTATGCCTGTAAAGTATTGCATCTTTCCCATGTTTATAACAGTGCCACAGCAAAATTACATTTCTAAAGGAAAAATGTCATTTAAAACTGCTCGCAGCTGTATTGTTGGATCCCAGCAATATAGATAAAAATATCAAAAATACCAAAAAGAAATGTCAGGGGTTGTCACCCCCAAAATCTATACCAGGCCCTTCTGGTCTGGTATGGATATTAAGGGGAACCCCGGACCAAATTTTTTTACAAAATTGCGTGGGGGTCCCCCAGGCCCCCAGGCACTATATACTCTGAACAGCAGTATATATACTATATGGCCTTCCCTATATGCTCTGCAGAAAATTGGGCCTTTGGTGTTGGTGGTACCAGAACACTGTAAGCCCTGCTGTGAAAACCTATATCACAAATTGTAATTACATGCCCCTGTAAAACAGGGACAGAAAAATTGTGCCTTTGGTGGTGGTACCAGAACACTGTAAGCCCTCACAGTTACTCTTGGTGGGCTCACGAACGGGCCCTGCTGTGCAATATTATATAAAAAATTGTAATTACATGCCCCTGTTGAACAGGGGCAGAAAAATTGGGCCTTGGGCAGTGGTGGTGGTGCCACAACACTGTAACCCCTCACAGATACTCTTGTTGGGCGCAGGAATGGGCCCTGCTGTGAAATATTATATCAAAAATTGTAATTATATGCCCCTTAAAAAGGGGCAGAAAAAATGGGCCTTTGGTGGTGGTGGTATCAGAACACTGTTATGCCCCGTACACACGGTCGGACTTTGTTCGGACATTCCGACAACAAAATCCTAGGATTTTTTCCGACGGATGTTGGCTCAAACTTGTCTTGCATACACACGGTCACACAAAGTTGTTGGAAAATCCGATCGTTCTAAACGCGGTGACGTAAAACACGTATGTCGGGACTATAAACGGGGCAGTGGCCAATAGCTTTCATCTCTATTTATTCTGAACATGCGTGGCACTTTGTGCTTCGGATTTGTGTACACACGATTGGAATTTTCCATCGGATTTTCCGACACACAAAGTTTGAGAGCAGGATATAAAATTTTCCGACAACAAAATCCATTGTCGGAAAATTTTATATCCTGCTCTCAAACTTTGTGTGTCGGAAAATCCGATGGAAAATGTGTGATGGAGCCTACACACGGTCGGAATTTCCGACAACAAGGTCCTATCACACATTTTCTGACGGAAAATCCGACCGTGTGTACGGGGCATAAGACCTCACAGTTGCTCTTGGTGGGCGCAGGAATGGGCCCTGCTGTGAAATATTAGATCAAAAATTGTAATTACATGCCCCTGTTAAATAGGGGCAGAAAAATTGGGCCTTGGGTGGTGGTGGTGCCCTAAAGCAAAAATATTGTTGGAAGCTAGCATCATCAAGATTGAGGAGGAATAGGATACTCAGCATAGGCAAGGGATCCCACATCCATAGCAAATTCAATCAGTTACATCAGCATGAGGTGCTTGATAGCTGCTGATCCAAGACTGATTCATTTTTATGAATGTGAGCCTATCAAGCCTATGCGAGCCTATGTGGACAGGCGCACTCTTTGATCCTTTACAAACCCTCCAGCAGCACCGAATGTACATTCAGAAAGCATGCTGGATGCAGGACAGGACAGTAGCTCAATTGCATATTGAGCAAGTTCTGGCCAGTGGTCCATCCTCAAGACCCATTAACCCAGTGGATGCTCTGTTGGAAAGGTCTCCAAGTCTGCTCTTGCCCCTAGACATTCCTGCACCATGTAATGTAGATGGGGGTGATGGTTGCTTGAACTGATCTGACCTTGGCGCTGAGGACTGAAAAATTGTTCAAAGGCATTGGTCAGCCGGCCACATTCTCCACCGTTCTTCCTCTGACTGAACAAAGCCTCAGCAACACGTTGTCCAGCACCAGTAAATTGTAACCTCCCAGGGTCTGGAAATGCATTGCACAAACCTTTCTTTAAGGCCTCCTGAAGATGTTTCATTCTCTGCTCTCTCTGCGAAGGCAGGATGAGTTCTGCAACCTTACCCTTGTAACGTGAATCAAGAAGGGTTGCCAGCCAGTAATGATCCCTCTCCTTGATACCACAAATCATAGGGTCCTTTCACAGGCTTTGCAGAATCAGGGAGGCCATGCAGCGTAAGTTTGCAGAGGCATTCGATTCTGAGTCCTCTGGGTCACTAAGCATCATGTGATCTGTAACTACCTCCTCCCAGCCACATACAAACTCCTTAGGTTTCTGGGGACTGAAAACCATCCCTTGAAGACTGCTGCTGAGTGTTATCCTCTACATGCATGCTGACACAATCTTCCTCCTCTTCTTCCTCTTCTTCTTGTGTGTTTGGCAGCCCTGCAGGAATGCTATCTGGATAAAGGGGGCCTTGAGAGGTAAGGAAGTCCTCCTCTTCCTCCCGCTGTTCTGCCTCAAGTGCCCTGTCCATGATTCCACGAAGCGTGTGCTCCATCAGGAAGACTAGAGGGACATTGTGACTGATGCATGCATTGTCGCTGCTCACTATCCTTGTGGCCTCCTCAAATGGTGACAGGACAGTGCACGCATCCTTGATCAGTAGCCACTGGTGTGGCGAAAAGAAGCCAAGCTCCCCTGACCCTGTCCTGGTGCCATACTCACACAGGTACTCATTGCTGGCCCTCTGCTGTGTGCAGCCAGTGCAGCATTGCCAATTTTGAGTTCCACCTGGTTGGCATGTCACAAATGAGGCGGTTGGTGGGCAGGTTGCATTCCCTTTGAATGTCAGCCAACTGAGCACTGGCATTGTATGACCGGTAGAAATTACCACAGACTTTCCTGGCCTGCCTCAGGAGATCCTGTAAACCTGGGTACCTGCTCAAGAACCGCTGCACCACCAAATTCAGGATGTGTGCCAAACATGGAACATGGGTCAAGTGTCCCTGTCAGAGGGCAGAGAGAAGGTTGATGCCATTGTCGCATACAACCATTCCTGGCTGAAGCTGGCATGGTGTCAACCACCTCTGGGCCTGTCCCTGCAGAGCTGACAGAATCTCTGCCCCAGTGTGGCTCCTGTCCCCTAGGCAGACCCACTCAAGCACCGCATGGCATCTTTTAGCCTTACTGCTTGCATAGCCCTTTGAATGCTTACGGAGGACTGCTAGTTCAGAGGGAAAAAACTGCAGAAGAGGCCATAGAGGAAAAAGACGAGGAGGGGGTGGAGGAGAGAACTGTGGCAGAATCACCACTAGCATTTTTGGAGGTGTGGTGGCGGAACAAGCTCCAACAACACTGAACCCTGTCCTGCATCCTTCCCAGCTGCCAGCAGAGTTAGCCAGTGCACTGTGAAGAAAAGGTAACGTCCCTGCCCATGCCTGCTGGACCATGAGTCAGCAGTAATATGAACCTTACTGCTGATCGCCCTGTCCAACAATGCCAAAACATTGCCTTCCACATACCGGTAGAGAGCGGGAATGGCTTTCTGTGAAAAGAAATGGCATTTTGGAACTTGCCACTGAAGTATAGCACATGCCACAAATTCACGAAAGGGGGCAGAGTCTACCAGCTGAAACGGCAGCAGTTGCAGTGCTAGCAATTTGGCCAAGCTAGCATTTAGATGGCTGGGACAAAATTTCTTTTTATGGTTCAGCAACTGGGGTAGGGAAATTTGCCTGCTAAAATCAGATGGTGGTGTACTGCTAGAAGATCTGCGCATCCTCCAACAGCATGTACCCGACACTTTGGTCGAATAATTCTGGGGACTCCTCCATCCATGATGGTGGGGCTATAGAAGGAGTGACTGTGGACAAGGAGCCGTTGGAATAGGCCGCTTTAGCAACTGCGTTGGAAGGCAAACTACTCTGAGCCTGGGTGACAGAGAATGAGGAGGATGAGGATGGCTTTGTTATCCACTCCACCAACTCTCCTGCATGTTCTGGCTCAATAACATGACCAGCAGCAGAAAAAAAGGACAAGCATGCCCCACCACCACCTGCAGAGGATTTACCATGTCCATGACCAGCACTGTTGACTGTAGACACAGAGGCTGCTTGCCCTCTTTTAGTGGCCTGTGAGTGTCTTTTCCTCCTTGGTGGCCTTGCGGACATGATGTATTTTTCGTTTTGCAACACCACACTACACGGTATTGTATACTGTGTACACTGCCTGCACTGTATTAGCAACTGTACTATGGCTGCACTGTACTGTGTAACCGCCTGCACTTTATTAGAAACTGTACTACAGCTGCACTGTATTGTGTACACCACCAGAAGTGTAGTAGAAACTGTACACACTATATTAGATACATCTTTATATTAGTGTGAATGTAGTGACTGTTTAACACCGTATATTTCATTGCGTTACTGCAAGTTTAACGGCATATAGTTCTGTGCACTACTGCAAGTTTAGCATTATATATTTCATTGCATTACTGCATTTTTAATGCTGTATATTTCAATGCGTTACTGCAAGTTTAACGCCGTATATTTCATTGCATTACTGCAAGTTTAACGCCAGATATTTCATTATGTTACTGCAAGTTTAACGCCATATAGATCTGTGTGTTACTGCAAATTTAATGCCGTATATTTAATTGCGTTACTTCAAGTTTAATGTCATATATTTCATTACGTTACTGAAAGTTTAACGCCATATAGTTCTGCGCGTTACTGCAAGTTTAGCGCCGTAAATTTCATTGTGTTATTGCAAGTTTAACGTCGTATATTTTATTGCATTACTGCAAGTTTAACACCTTATATTTCATTGCATTACTGCAAGTTTAAAGCCATATATTTCATTGCGTTACTGCACATTTAATGCTGTATATTTCATTGCGTTAATGCAAGTTTAACACCATTTCCTGGCTAACCTCACATTAGCACACCATGGGTTAATCTTCCGTAGGTAACCCCAAGGACCTCCTCCAATAGATAGAATAAAAGTCCCATCCTCCTAATCCCTGGTGTTCATCATATTTGGTTGCTCCAGGCCACCTGTCAAAAGTTTCCAGATCGGATGGATGTCGGTGAGCAGTATCCCTAATACCGCACCTCCCCCCCCGGTTCTCTGCCTCCCCTGGGTTGGAAGACCCTGTGTGTGGGTGGTAAATCCCCCGTAAGCCAGTGTACCCTTGTGCCTGGGTCTCGGGCATTGTTGCTTAGATAGCACATTATTTACTGGCCTATGCGGTGCTTCTCAGGGACGCTGTAGCTGCACTCTTTGTTTTTCTCCCGTACTGTGTCTCCTTAGCAGCGTCCCGGGCTCTCTCTCTCTTCCTTATCCTGTTGGAGGGCGGTTCTCCTCCAATCACCTGGCAACTGATTAAACAAAAGGCAGAGAGTCAGATGGCCTGAGAGGCCGTGCTTCCTGTTTTCTCTGCATGCCAGTTCCTCCTTTTTCTTATCAGAAAGGCTGCAGTGTAAGTAATCTTTCTTTCTTCTTTTAGTCTTTGACTGATTAGTGACCTGCCTGTGGACTTGGCAAGCCGCCTGTTGCACCCTGCTGCCTTCCCTCACTGTAAACTGCTTAAAGGGGACATGACACAAATTTAAAAAAAAATCTTTAGGAGAAAAATGGGGAGTGGGATGAGAGTTTCTCTCTGTGCTTCCTGTCTCATGCAGTGATTCTTGTTTTTTTGTTTTTTTTTTAGATGAGCACACCGCACAGGTCAGAGACACGAAGATCTAAAGAAAGGTACGAGGGGGCGACGTGGGATGATGGGGAAAAGAGTGCTAACCGCTCGCTCATGGTTGTCTGTCTTGGCTGTTTTGCAGGAGCCAAAGCCCAAAGCGCAGACGCTCATCAAAGCATAAGTCTCGCCAATGTGTCACCGTGGCGCCATGAATCCCGTCCATCTGTACAAAGGCTCTCGCCCTCTCCTGACCCACATGAACTGGGTATCCAGACATCTATAACTGCCCAGACCCAAGCGCAACATCCTCCCCAGGGTCTGTGCTGGGCCTTCAAACTCCCAAACTACCAGCCTTACCTGGAAAGCTTATCTGCAAGGGTTGCCTTGGAGAAGTGGCAGTAGATAAAGAGGATGATGCAAGGAGGTTTAAAAATTATATCCGTGAGGTGGTACAGGAGAGCCTCCAGGACATGGTGAATCCAACAAGACACTCTTCCCATAGGCTTACACAGCCCAAAACATCTCGCACCTCACCCGAAGAGAACGAGTTATCCTCAGATCCAGAGGATGCTGGGCCTGGGACCTTTGATTATAATCTGGTAGGACCCTTTGTGCAAGCAATTAAGGAACCCCTGGATTGGGAGTCAGAGTCACTCCCACCACAAAAGATCCGCAGGTTCTTTCCTAACCTGAAAAAGGAGGGACCTACCTTCCCAGTATTTCCGGAGATTAAGGAATTAATCGAGGGCAAATGGGAGAAACTGGATAAAAAACTGAATTTGAAAAACAAACTCTCAAAACTGTATCCCATGCCTTCTTCACAGGCTAGCCTTTGGGAGACCCCACCAAATGTGGATGCAGCCTAGTAGCGTTTGGCACGGCATGTGTCCTTATCTTTGGAGAACTCGGTTACTTTCAGGGATCCAATGGATCACCAGGTGGACGCAGATATTAAAAGGATTTATTCCGTGGCTGGGTCTGCCCTTCGCCCAGCCATTGCCCTGACGGCCTTGTCAAGGGCCTTGAAGACATGGCTTGCCAATGGTGAGACTGCATTAAACGTAGGGGTAGACCCCTCAAAGATTGTTACAGCATCGAAGGAGCCAAACATTTCAGCAGATTTCCTTGCGGAGGCATCGGTAGATTTATTAAAGCCATTAGCCAGATCTATGGCCAGTGCTGTTACAGCAAGGAGGGCCCTGTGGCCCTGCCTTTGGACAGCAGACGGAACTTCCAAACAGGCCTTGTGCAACATACCATACAACGGCAAACTACTGTTTGGAAAGACCTTGGATCATGCAATTAAGAGAGTCACGGGAGGTAAATCGGCTCTTCTCCCTCAGCCTTCCCGAAAGAAACCACTTGGTAAACCCAGTCAGTCAACCTACAAATGCTTCCAGAAGGCAAAACGGTACAGGCCAGGATGGGAGATACCTCAATGGAGAGGGACTCAAAGATCCTTTCTCTGGGGCATGAAGTCTAAGGCAGCACAGGCAGTCAAGACAAATGAAAAAGGGGCGTGGCTTGACAATGGCGCTGTGAGGCTGCTTTCTCTGGGAGCTCCGTGCCTCGCCTGAGCTGAGAACCGGACCTAGCGCACATACCGGCTTAAAAACTACATGTCCATGACGGACAGACCTCCGGGATCACCCGCAACCAACAGAACAGCGGACATTGCTGCCTATTTCCTTCGAAATTCGGTAACTCCGTCGCAGGCCGCGGAATCCAAGATGGCGCCGCCACGCACAGGCAATGCAGGCACAGCATCGCTTAAGAAGACAGGCAAGGGGCTCCCTAATGCCCCGCAAGGTAACGGGTCTCTTTCCAACAGACCGGACTCCCCGATCCTGTCCCCAGAATTCCCAGGGATCGATAGTTGCTCATCCATTCAGTCTGCTAACACTCAGGTGCAATCACTCCCTGAGTGTTGGAAAGAGATAATCGCCCTCCTCCCCACTAAACAGGATATCACTGAGTCTGCAGCTTCTATTGTGAATACCCTGTCTAAAGAAATTCATGATCTGCAGCAGAGAATAGATACTGTGGACTCCAGGGTATCAGAGGTAGAAACTTCTGCCTCCTTGCTGGAGTCCAGAATGTCAGTCATGGAAAAGGCCCATGTGGATTATAAACGGCGCTTGATCCTGATGCAACTTTCAATTGATGATGGCGAAAATCGCAGCAGGAGAAACAACATCAGAGTGCGCGGATTACCTGAAGCCACTTCAGGTGGTGACCTCAGAGCAACGATTGTGGCCATATTTAATCGACTGCTGGGCAAACCCCCTACAGCGGAATTAGAACTGGACCGTGTGCACCGCGTACAGGGCCCTAGGGGAGGAGATGATCTCGCACCAAGAGACATATTGGCGAGGGTTCACTATTACACGATCAAGGAAGAAATATTGAGAAAGGCATGGTCCCAGGGTCCCGTGGACTTTGATGGTGCATCGGTGCAACTTTTCCCGGATCTATCGCGGCTCACCCTACGCATGAGAGGCCAACTGCGATCACTTCTGGAAGCTATCAGATCGACAGGAGCCACCTACAGATGGGGCCACCCTTTCCACTTGATCGTACTAAAAGGGAACAACTCCTTTGCGCTGCGCTGGCCAGACCAACTTCCGGACTTGTTCAGGTTCCTGGAGACCCCCGGGTTCTCGGTACCCAACTGGCTGGACTTCCCGATTACTTTCAACAGCTCACGATCTTCATCACCAAGACCTCAACGAGCCAGCAGACGACAATGGCGCTCAAGATCCAGGATAACTTCAAGAGACAACCCTACCTCGCCGGAGTCTTAATTGACCACACTGACACGGAAGGCTACTTACTGAGAAGCAAGAAGGGGACCCCTGAAGACCCCAGAATCCTAGACCACTCTGATATCCTTTTTGGACTCATAAAAAAACCTTTAAGTTTTATGCTTAGGTCATGAAGTGCCTAGAGGGTATAATAAGTGTACATTGGAGGGACTTTTAATTCCTCCATGAAAAGATGAAGTGCCTTGAAATAGTGCATTGATTTAGAGGTAGTGGAGGCGTCTCGCCGCGCCTCCCCCTCATTGCCCCACAGTTTGTTAAGGGCATTCTTGTCATCCTTTGTTATTTTTCCCCTGTTTGCCTGTTGTACGTGGGGCATGGGGTGGAGGAGTGGGGGGGGGCCCTAATTTAAAAAGGCACGGAATAATGTTTAGTATACTATCCTCTGGCAGCAGGCCGAAAATTATAGTTGCAATACTTATACTGTATTAGGAATGTTGGTCCACATAGATTTCGTAGTTGATATACATTTCATTGTAGGCGGTTGCATACACACAACCCGAGAATCCTACAACGTAGAATCAAAGTTGTTTATGGGGTTTTTTTTTTTTTTCTTTTTTTTCTACATTAGTATTCTTATTTTTTGTTTATGACGGTAACAGTCTAGTATTACTCATCATGCCGGTTCTCTCCTGGCGACACGTCTCCCGCTGTGTCGCAGAGTCTAGTCTTCCACGCCCGCTAATAGGAAGCGCAAATCAGCGCAAGGCTTAATATAAGCAACAGTTGGATAACTAAATTATCCTTCCTAGTCTTTTCCTTCATCTTTGTTCACCTCTACTTCCTCCCTTTTTGCTATTTGCTACCCTCCCCTCCATATCTAGTCTTCCCCTCCCTTTCCACTCGCCCCGTTCACCCCCCTCTCTCTCTCTTTAAACCCCCCCCCCCCCCCTTTTTTTTTTTTTTTTTTTTTATTTTTTATCCTCCCCTGATTTGTTATTGGTGCGCGACATGGCCCCCCCAAGAGGGCCCCAGGGCCCACACACTAGTGGGGAGATAAAATTTACCTCCCTCAATGTCAGGGGCCTAGCTACACCTGAGAAGCGCTCTAGACTACTCTCAGATCTCAAAAAAACACGCACACAGGTGGCGTTTATCCAGGAAACGCATTTCAAGCAAACGGCAGTCCCCAGACTCCGTAACAGGGACTTCCCCATTGTGCACCATGCTCCCTCCCCTCTATCGAAATCAAAGGGGGTCAGCATATTGATAGCCAGATCACTGCCATGGACGCTGTTAGAAGAAAGAGCCGATCCACTTGGCCGATACTTGCTCCTAAAAGGCAAAATCAGAAATACCACAGTGACCCTAGTAAATGTTTATTTCCCTAATTCTGACCACCTATCTTTTCTGCGATCTCTCATTCCCTTAATTTTGGATTTCCGGGAGGGTTTGTTCCTGATGGGCGGAGACTTCAATTTTGCTCCAGAACCACTGTTAGACGTATCGAGAGGGGCATCTCATTTATCATTTTCATACCTTAAAAAACTCAAGGTAGAACTGACCAACTTACAGTTGGTTGACCCCTGGAGGATCATGCACCCTGGAGAGAGGGATTTTACATACTTTTCTGCAGTACATGGTACATACTCCAGAATAGATTTCTTTCAGATCCAACATAAAGACCTACCATATGTCACCGCATCCCAGATTGACTACATCTCCCTCTCTGACCATGCCCCCACACATGTGACCCTATGCTGGGATACGGAACTTAAGTCCCCTCCAACCTGGAAACTCAACGAGTCACTACTACAAATCCCTGAGGTACGGGAACAGATAAGCAGGGCACTGACCAATTACTTCTCAGAAAACATAGACCCCTCGTTATCCCCAATGACAGTGTGGGAGGCCCATAAATGTGTGATAAGGGGGGAATTAATCAGAATTGGGGCGGAAAAAAAAAGAGAAAGGACTAAACAGATAGACAGTTTGATCTCCCAGGTGCGGTCTCTCGAGCTGCTTCACAAGAAGTCCTTAGCTGAAACACACCTCCAGGCTTTACTAAAGGCCAGGGGTGAACTGAAAGACCTTTTGTACTATAAAACGGTACAAAATCTGGCTTGGGCTAGAAGGTCCATGTTCGAATTCTCCAACAAGCCAGGCACCATGCTGGCCAGACTCCTTCGTGGCCCGAGACAACGCACCTACATCCCCTCTATAGTGACCACACAGGGACCTACAGTCCATACATCCAGGGATATTGCTAATGAATTTGCTGCATATTATCAACAACTATATAATTTACACAGGGGGGAACATGCTGAGCTTAGGACAGAGAGGGAGGAGGCAGCAGGTGAATACATCAGGAATTCGGGTATGCCTACTTTGCCTGCTGATGTAGGAGACTCCTTTGAGACGGACATCACCCCTGAAGAACTCACACTTGCCTTGGCTCAAACGAAGCCTAGGAAGGCACCCGGGCCGGATGGCTTCACCCTGACCTATTACCAGACCTTTGGGACTAACTTATCGACACACTTCCTGAAAGCCTACAACACACTAAAAGAGGGTAGTCCCAACATGGTAGATTCCCTTCGGGCATTTATCTCTTTGATCCCAAAAGAGGGGAAAGATTCTAGCCACTGCAGTAATTACCGCCCGATTGCCTTACTAAACGTCGATCTCAAATTGTTCTCCAAAATCCTCGCTAACAGAATATTGCCGCATATCCCACATTTGATCCACTTTGACCAGGCGGGGTTTGTGCCGTTGAGGGAGACGAGGGACAATACCATCAGAGTCCTCAACCTCATACATGAAGCAAGGTCCATCAAGAAGCCTTTTCTGCTCCTTTCCACGGATGCAGAGAAGGCCTTCGACAGGGTGGCTTGGCATTTTATGCGGGCCACTCTGGAACATATTGGTCTTGGCCCAAACATGAGGGGCTGGGTGTCGTCTTTGTACTCGTCTCCCTCGGCGGCGGTACGGGTCAATGAGTGGAGGTCAGACTTTTTTGACATTTCTAACGGGACGAGACAAGGGTGCCCCCTGTCTCCACTGGTTTTTATTTTGACCCTTGAGCCGTTCTTGTGTAGCGTTCGTAGGAATCCCAATATAACTGGGATCACGAAGCCCTCGGGACATCACAAGATCGCGGCATTCGCTGACGATCTGATTTTTTTCGTCTCCAATCCGCAGGTCTCATTGCCTAACATCCTGTCAGCTCTAAGGTTGTATGGCGAAGTATCAAATTTCAAGGTCAACTGTGCCAAGTCCGCAGTGTTGAATATCACAATACCAGTTCCAGAAGCAGTAGAGATGAGCAAATCTTTCCCGTTTCGTTGGGCAGAGAAATCTATCCGCTACCTGGGGGTGGACGTCACTCCAGACTTGGCACATCTGTACACAAGTAACTTTCAACCCTTACTCCAGAGACTTAAGATAGACCTTCAGACCTGGCACAAACTTACTTTGACCTGGTTTGGGCGTTGTAACGCCCTAAAAATGACGGCCCTACCCCGAGTTTTATATTTACTCCAAACATTACCGATAAAGTTACCAACGACCTTCTTTAAGCAAATACAGTCTATCGTTAGGGAGTTTATCTGGTCTCACAAATCCCCCAGAATAAACATGCAAACACTGTCTAGACCCAAGGAGAAGGGGGGCATCGGTCTACCAGACATCTCCCGGTACTACCGAGCAGTACACCTTGCCAGGATAGTTGATTGGCATTGCAATAAAGATTCAAAACAATGGGTAGGAATGGAAATTGAAGACTCCTTTATCCCCCTACTCTCATCACCGTGGCTCTTGTCCCCATTCCCAGAGGACCAGAAAACCCATCCGCTAATAGGAGCCACCCTCCAGGTAGCGAGGAAAATATTCCGTACCACAGACATATCACCGTTGCCTTCCCCCCTGACACCTATCATAGGCAACCCAGACTTTACTCCTGGACTTACAAACCGTAGACTGAGACAACTAATTACCTCTGAGAAACAGTCTTTAGGTGAGGTTTGGACCCAGGGGGAGCTCCCATCCTCTTCCACCATCTCTAGACTCACTGAACCACCATTAGACAATCTCAGTATCATCCAGCTTAGACACTTTCTGCAGACTCTTCAGAAGGCTCCTTATGTCCCTCGGGGCCACACCCCTCTGGAATCCCTTTGTAAATCTGGGGAACCGATAAGACACGCACTCTCATTTTTATATAGCCTCCTCACTATTCAGGGGGGGGACAAGACTCCAGAGTTCCTATTAAAGTGGGAAAGAGACCTGGGGACTCAGTTTACCACACAGCAAAGGGAGAAGGTCCTGGCTTTGGCACACAAGTCCTCGATCGCAAGCCATTATCAAGAATCGGGATACAAAATCCTGACCAGGTGGTATAGAGTCCCATATATGTTGCACAAAATGAATCCTTCGCTGTCGGATAGGTGTTGGAGGTGTGGCACAGAGGTGGGAAGTATGCTCCATGTTTTTTGGTCGTGTCCGATCCTGAGACCCTTTTGGGAGGAGGTGACTTCGACTATTCAAAGTTTGACCTCGGTCGAACTAAAAGATAACCCAGCCGCATGCCTACTACACCTAACCACCAGACCTACTCGCAAATACAAGAAAACCTTGACAATGCAACTCCTGAACGCTGCGAGAGCCTGTATCCCTGCGTTGTGGAGAGATCCCCTTCCACCTACCAGGGTCCTGTGGTATTCGAAAGTAAACTGTATCCTACGTATGGAGGAACTGACTGCAACTCTACAAAACAAGGAGGAGCAATTTATTGACAAGTGGAGACCCTGGAGATATTTTGTGGGTACTAACACATATCTACAGGAGTTGGCACAAGCACAAACCCAGCCTCCCTGAGATGGCAACCCCGCAGATTGTAACAAAACAGGCGCCTGTACTTACCCCATTGGGGTTCGGCAAGTGGGTTTGACGGGGGGCGGTGTCGCAGCCATTCCTTTCCATCCCCCCCCTTTTTTTTTTTTTTTTTTTTTTTTTTTTTTTTTTTTCCCCCTCCCTCTTTACTCTTTTCTCTATCCTCCCTTCTCTGTTCTCTTGTACTGATAAGCTCACCAGGTAGCCGTGGTGACGGCGTTAACGAATTAATGGGAATATGCTATTCAAGGTGAGCAGGAAATACATACTCGCATGGTATTAGACACATTTGTCTTAAAATGATTTAAATATTGTTTCATATCTCAATATTGTTTAAGATCTGTTCAAGACTTTCGCAGGGAGGCCCCTATGTAGGCTACCTTGCTTTACTATGTTTTGGAATGATGTATAGTTGGCTGGTACACACATGTATTACCCCATTTGTTTGGAGGACAACTAGATCTAGGTCTACAGTCTCAATCTACCTGATCCAAAATATGTCACTGTATGGAAAAGTATGTCCTGCTATACACTATACTATGTATCTATGCCTGCTTTATAATAAAATAAAGGAATTTAAAAAAAAGACAAATGAAAAGTCCTTTTGAGGGTGCGCCTGCCCAGGCTTGTCCGGTGGGGGCGAGGCTAAGCTCCTATTGGAGGGTCTGGGTGGCGAAGGTTAACAATCGCTGGACCCTGGACACTGTAAAAAATGGATACTCTATAGAGTTCTTACACCACCCTCTAAACTCCTTTGTGAGAACTCAGTAGATAGACTGTCCCGAGAAGAGACAGTCCTTGTGAACCTATATAGACAAACTCTTCTCCAAAGGGGCCATCAAGCATGTACTGGCAGAAGAGAGAGGGGGAGGTTTCTATTCCCCAATCTTCTTGGTGCTAAAATCTTCAGGGCGGGTGTATCTCCCAGACAGGAAGGTTTATCAGTTGCGCCAGTGTGCCCTAAGCACAATGAGATCTACCTTTCTCTCAGCCGAAGACTATATGGTCCTGATCGGGATGTTTACCACCACAATTCTGGTAGTCCCATGGGCCAGGGGGCACATGAGGGCATTCCAGGTAACCTTCTTGAGCCAATGGGATGGGTCATCCAAGAATCAGAAGATATACATCCCAGAGGGAGTACGTCGAGATCTAGGCTGGTGGACCGTGCCAGAGAACCTATCCCGAGGGGGTACCCCTCAACCCAGTGGACTGGACTATCATCACCTCGGATGCCAGCCTCCGGGGTTGGGGGGCCCATTGTCAGGGAAAAGAAATCCAAGACCGTTGGAACTCACTATACAAACAATCAAACTATTTTGAACTCAAGGCAGCCTTTCTTGCTCTACAGGCCTTTCAGGAAGATTTTTGGGGAGCACGGGTCAAGATGCTACTAGACAACAAGACTGCAGTAGCTTACCTTGCCCACCAAGGGGGGACAAGGGGTCTAACGCTCCTTCACCTGTCGGCAGAGGAGCATCTTTAGGACCTGACAGCAGCATATCTCCCAGGAAGTCAGAATCAACTGGCAGATCAGCTGAGCAAACATTTCCCTGAACACAGCGAGTGGTCACTCCAACCAAGATACCTCCGGTCAGTTTATAGGAAGTGGGGCATGCCCACGGTCGATTTGATGGCGACCCCACAAAATACTCAGCTTCTCCTGTTTGTGACGAGATACAATTACGCAGGAGCACTAACACAGGATGCATTTTCGATCCGCTGTGCCTTTCCGATGGTGTACATTTTTCCACCAATCCCATTATTATTGATTGTACTGTTGAAGATCAGATCAGAGAAGCTCCACACGGTGTTGGTGGCTCCCCAGTGGCTGAGGAGGCCTTTTTTTTGTTTGATCATACAGATGTTGTCAGCCCCGCCAATCCCGTTTCCAGCCAAGAGGGACCTTTTGACCCAGAACCAGCGACACTCCAACCAGGCAAAACTAAAACTAGCGGCATGGCAGGGATCAGGGACTTTCCTCACAGGTGGTACAGACTCTAATGAAGACCAACCAACCGCACGTATGAACGTGTTTGGACGAAATTTGTAGAGTTCGCTGAGCGCAAGCACATTTCTCCTGAATCTCCTTCTCGCCCAAACATACTGGTTTTCCTGCAGTCAGCCCTAGATCAGGGGTTAGCATATAACTCGATGAGGGTGCAGGTCTCTGCCCTATCATCTCTCACCGGGCATAGGTGGGCTGAAGATCCCCTTAATCAGGCATTTTCTGCAGGCTGCAATTCACATTAAACCACCAAAGAAATGCCTTATACTTTCCTGGGATCTTGGATTGGTCCTCAGGTCACTCGCACAACCTCCATTTATACCTCCGGACTCTTGCTCCTTATGGTCCCTGATCTTAAAAATTGTGTTTTTGGTCGCCATAGTCTCGGCAAGGAGAGTTTCAGAATTGGCAGCTCTGTCCTGTAAAGAACCTTACTGTGTGATCCTTCCACAAAAAGCCATTCTCCGACCTGCTCCAAGTCTGAGGTCTGAGGTCTAAGGTCGCATCTAGCTTCCATGAGAATTGGGAGGTAATCCTCCCAAGTTTTGACCAAATACCTTCATTTGCACTAACAGAGGATTTCAGGTCACTGGATCTGGTGAGCCTGCTGGCCATGTATCTGAAAAGATCTGCTCCTATTAGGAAGGTGGATAACCTTTTTATTCTCCCAGTGGGAGATAAAAGGGGTGAGGCGGCAACGTCCAGAATGATCTCTTCCTTTGTATCAAGGGTCATCACTCTAGCCTACAAGAACCAAGGTCTGGCTCCTCCGGAAGTGACACATGCTCATTCAACGTGAGGGATGGCAGCCTCCTGGGCAGCATACACTACAGTTCCGCTAAAAGACATCTGTAGGACTGCCAATTGGAGTTCCTGCACAACCTTTGCGTGCCACTATAGCCTGGATATTCAGGCCACAGCATCTAAAAAGTTTGGGACAGCGGTGGTCTCAGCAGCCTTACAAGAGAAATAAAATTAGTTTTTCCTTATTATGCAGCATATCTTGGCTAAGTGTCCTTTTGTTTTTTTCCCGCCCTTCTTCTTTATTGCTAGTTAAATCCCATGGTGTTACTGCAAGTTTAACACCATATTTTTCATTGCGTTACTGCAAGTTTAACGCCATGTAGTTCTGTGTGTTACTGCAAGTTTGACACGTATAGTTCTGTGCGTTACTGCAAGTTTAACGCCACATAGTTCTGTGCGTAACTGCATGTTTAACTCTGTAGATTTCATTGCGTTACTGCATGATTAACGCCATATAGTTGTGTGCGTTACTGCACATTTGATGCAGTATATTGCAGTATATTACAGTATAGTGTATCCGTGGAGTGTGTCTGTGTCGTGAATACTCAAATTAAAGTGCACCAAATACCACTTTCCATTGATTAGAGTGCATCCACGTACACATTTACACATCTTTATTACATTTTGTTAATAAGCAATCCCCCCATGTCTGGGAGGACAGCAAGGAGAGGCAGACGTTCCTATGGTACTGTAAGGGGGGCAGCAGCGTATGTGTCCACATGCAAAGGTGGACATGGTCAGTCCTCAGGCAGGGCATAATTTCCTCTGTTTAGTGATGTTGCCTGTGCTAACCAGCCACAGCATGCAGAGGAGGTGGTGGACTGGCTTACTAAACCGTCCTCATCCTCCTCATCCTCCGTCACCCAAGCAGAGACTAGTGTGCAGTCCTCTGCAGCTGCCAGAGTGGCAAAACCTGCCTCCTTGTCCACAGCTATTTCTGCCATAGCCCCAGCATCAGGCATGGAGGAGTCAGCTGAGTTATTTGAACACAGCATCAGCCACTTGCTCCTTGGCGATGCACAGCCATTACTCGATTCAGATGTTGGTTCTGAATCTGAGGTTGAGGAAGGCAGAACATGAGCCTACAGAGAGGGGAGAACACTGGTACACAACTTGGCAGTCATGTCCCCCCAGCCGCAGCGTATTTCCGAGTTGTCTCCAGTGGTAATGAGGATGGAGGAGATGATGATAATGAGGTCACTGACTCGACTTGGGTGCCTGATAGAGCAAAGGAGGAAAGTGAGGGTGAGGCACAACCCCAACGAGGCAGCCATCATGGAAGAGTAGATAGCAGCCACCCTATTCCATCACATTTTGGAGCTGTTATCACTGACAAGTCATTTAACCTCCCACCACTCAGCCCGTTGACAAGAGCACCTAAAAGCCACACAAAAGGGGCACAAATCTGTCCCTCCTCCTCACTCACCTCAGTCTATCCTGCTATACCTCATGACCTCTCAGCAGCCTCCACTGACAGGGATTATGGTATAGCGCAAGGTGTCCCAGGTCCTTGCAGCACATCTGCCAGCAGCACACCACTACCTGCAGACTATAGCCTGCAAATTTCTCTGCCCCATCTGCTGCAGTGGAAAAAAAATAGTCACTGCCACCCAGATGCCCAGGGTCTAAATGCAAGCTTGTGAAAGCTGCTGGCTCTATAACTTCTGCCTTTCCGCCTGGTGAATTCTGCCCCCTTCCCTGAATTTGCACAATGTGCTGTACCACAATGGCAGGTTCCCAGTCGCCATTCCATCTCTCTACCATCACGTGGAAGGCAATGTTGTGGCATCGTTGGGCAAGGCAGTCAGCTGCAAAGTCCACGTTACTGCTGACACATGGTCCAGCAAGCATGGGCAGGGACGATATATTTTGTCCACAGCACCCTGAGTCTCTCTGCTTGCAACTCAGATGCAGGACAGGGCTCAGTGCTGCAGCTTGCTGTGCCCCCACGTCTCCATACAGCTGGTGATGATGCCAGATTCGTCAGTTCTACCCCCTCCTCCTCTCTTCCATGCCCCCTCTGCTGAATTGTCCTATGAAGCTCAAGTACCCCCTAAGCGTTCAAAGGGCTATTCAATTAGTCAGGCTAAAAGGTGCCATGCAGTGCTTTAGCTGGTGAGTCTAAGGGACAGGAACCACACCAGAACAGAGATTCTTGCAGCTCTGCAGGGACAGGCCCAGAGATGGTTCACGCCATGCCAGCTGGAGCCAGGAATGGTAGTGTGTGATAATGGCACAAACCTCCTGTCTGCCCTTAGACGGGAAAGTTGGCACATGTGCCATGCCTGGCACATGTCCTCAATTTGGAGGTGCAGCATTTCCTAAATAGGTACCCAGGGTTGGAAGATCTACTAAAGCAGGCCAGAAGAGTGTGTAGCCATTTTAGGCGGATATATATGTGCTCAGTTGGCTGAAATTCAGCGGGAATTCCATCTGCCCGTAAACCGCTTGATTTGTGACATGTCCACCAGGTGGAACTCGACTTTGGCAATGCTGCAGCAGTCGCACATGCAGCAGAGGGGCATAACAGGCTCAGGCGGGCTCTGCTTTTTTTTCCCCATGCCAATGGCTGCTCATAAAGGATGCATGCACTGTACTGTCACTATTTGAGAAGGCCACAAGGATGGTGAGCCGTGACAATGCATGCATCAGTGACATAATCCCTGTTGTTTTCCTGCTGGAGCAGACTCTGCGTGGCATTATGGACAGGGCACTCGAGGCAGAGCAGCAGGACAAAGAGGAGGACTTCCTTTCCTCTCAAGGCCCACTTTACGCAGACTCCATTGTTCCTATGAAACAGAACACACGAGGAGAGAGAGGAGGAGGGGGAATATGACAGTTTCGGGGGCATTGAAGCAGAGGAGGAGGAATCTGGCACTTTCGGAGGCATTGAAGCAGAGTAAGACATACGTCAAACAATAAGAGATGGTTTTCCATCCACAGAACCCTTGGGAGTAGTACGTGGCTGGGGGGGGAGGCAGTTCCAGATACTATAATCCTCAGTGACCTCGAGGAGTCTGCTTCTCATGCCTCTGCAAGTTTGCGGTGCATGGGCTCCCTCATGCTTCAAAGCCTGCGAAAGAACCCAAGAATAGGTGGTGTAAAGGAAAAGAATCACTATTGGTTTGGTTGGCAACCCTCCTTGACCACCGTTATAAGGGGAAAGTCTCAGAACTCATCCTGTCCCCACAGAAAGGTGCAGAAGATTAAATCCCTTGAGGACACCTTAAAGATTCTGGTAGGTTGCGGTGTTGTGGAAAATTTAGTTTTGAGGCTTCTGTTGGTCAAGAGAGGACCGGTGGAGAAGGCGGCCGACTAAATGATGCATTTCTGATTTTTTTTTTTTAGTCCCCGACGCCCAGGGCTGCCAGCTTCCACATTTCAACGGTAGCGTCTGCATCACATGGTAAATGATTATCTAGGGGCGAAAACAGAGATGGAGAGCTTTCCAGTCGATGATCCACTGGCTTACTGGGTCATGAGAATAGACCACTGGCCAGAACTTGCCCAGTATACTATTGAGCTGCTGGGCTTCCCTGCATCCAGCGTGCTTTCTGAATGGGCATTCAGTGCTGCTGGAGGTTTTAGTTACTGATCAGATCATAGAACGCATCTGTCCACAGACTCCGTGGACCATCTGAATTTTATCAAAATGAATCAGTCCTGGATTACCAGCAACTATGAAGTCCCTGATACCGATGTCGCTGATTAAGTGTTTTTGGGATGTGGAATCTCTACAGCACTTCTAGGTAGCCTAGTGTTGTGGGTGTTGTTTTCATCTGGAAGAATGTTTTTGGTGCAGGTCTCATGGGCACAATTAACACCCAAAGACCATTTTTTTTTCACACCTTTTCGACAGGTGCATATCATTACAATTTTTGAGAGCAAGGCCAATTTTTGCTTTCATCAAGAATACCTCTATAGGGTTACGGTGTAAAGGCGCGACCGACACTCAAAGACCAATTTTTCTGCACCTGTTTGACAGGTGCATATCATTTCAGTTTTTGACAGCAAGGTCAATTCTTGCTTTTATTAAGAGTACCTCTATAGGGTTACAGTGTAAAGGTGCCATCGACACCCAAAGAACAATTTTTCTGCTCCCGTTAAGCCCCTTACACACAATCAGATTTTTGACAGGAAATGTGTGATGACAGGCTGTTGGTGGAAAATCCGACCGTGTGTATGCTCCATCGGACAATTGTTGTCAGATTTTCCATGGACAAATGTTGGATAGCAGGTTTTTAATTTTTCCACGGACAAATGTCTGTTGTCGGATTTTCCAAGCGTGTGTACACAAGTCCGTCAGACAAACTAGCGTTCGTAATGGAAAATTAACATTGGTGACGGGGCATATTATGAAATCTCGAAATGCAGCGCACATTCTCTTCTTCTTTAACGGGATAATAATGAAGCTGCTTTGCTGGTGATACCAATGGAGTTATTCCAAACTAATTTTCAAAGGCTTTTTTTTCTCGTGATATCAAGAATATTATATATATATATATATATATATATATATATATATTTTTAGGCACGTTACCAAAGTGCATTCTATGCATCCAAAAATATAGAAAATATACCAAGTCAAATCATTATTCAACCAAAAAAATTATGTCAAAGCAATAACTCTAAGGCCAATAATAAATAACACGTTATCACCCCCGATTCCGCAACATGTCTGGTTGACAAACGGCTGTTCAGAAACAAACTGAAAAGCATGAAATGAAAAGCGCAAAATGAAAAGCGCAAAATGAAAAGCGCAAAATGAAAAGCACAAATCAACAGTCACCAAGAACTCCCCCCCCCCCCCCCCCCCCCGGCACTATATTGAAAGGATTTTTTTATTTTTATACTTTCATTACAGTGCTATTCTCCATAATGTTGTGTGTTAATTTGATGTTTAGTAAAATGTTATTATTTAACAGACAGAGAAGACATTCTGCCTCTCTAAGGAGCCTTTTCTGTAAAGCGTCTTACGTTTCAATCCTCTTGTTTCTAGGCCAAACTAGACTAGTTCAACAGGTCTTTTCATTGTTCTTTTGTAACATTGCACTTTGTTAACATGACTTTGTTTGGTCTTTTGCAACACAGCAGTCCTTGAAACATTTGTAATTTGTAACATTGCATATGTGCTAATGCTGCATTATCGTACATTTTGCAACATGGCATGTGTGGCAATACTATATTATTCTCAGTTTAACCACATCAGCACCGGAAGTTTTTACTCCCCTCTTGGCGGGTCATTTTTTGCGATACGGCACTGCGTCGCTTTAACTGACAAAAGCCGAACCCAAACAATATTGACGTCCTTTTTTTCCCACAAATAGAGCTTTCTTTTGGTGGTATTTGATCACCTCTGCGGTTTTTTTTTTTTGCGCTATAAGCAAAAAAAGAGCGACAATTTTGAAAAAAAAAACACAATATTTTTTACTTTTTGCTATAATAAATATCCCGATTTAAAAAAAAAAATTTCCTCAGTTGAGGCCGATTTGTATTCTTCTACATATTTTTGGTAAAAAAAAAAATCACAATAAGC
Source organism: Aquarana catesbeiana (assembly GCF_042186555.1). Lineage (NCBI taxonomy): Eukaryota > Metazoa > Chordata > Amphibia > Anura > Ranidae > Aquarana > Aquarana catesbeiana. Next base: position 273,382,151 of record NC_133326.1, read on the forward strand.
GTATATTGATTGGTTTGCACAAACGTTATAGCGCCTACAAATTGGGTTATTGCTTTATGGCATTTTTATTATTATTATTTTTTACTAGTAATGGCAGCGATCTGCGATTTTTATCAGGACTGCGACATTGCGTCGGACAGATCGGACACTTTTAACACTTTTTTTAAACTATTGACATTTATACAGTGATCAGTGCAATAAATAGCCACTGATTACTGTAGAAATGTCACGGGCAGGGAAGGGGTTAACACTAGGGGGCGATCAAGGGGTTAAATGTGTTCCCTCACTGTGTCTTTTAACTGTGGGGGGGTGGGACTGACTGGAAGAGGAGAATGATCGTTGTTCCTATATACTAGGAACACACGATCTGTCTTCTCTCCCCTGACAGAACGTGGATTTGTGTGTTTACACACACAGATCAACGTTCCTGCTCTGTCAGGAATGATCGTGGGTGCCCGGCGGACATCGCAGGCCACCAGGCACGCGCATTGGTGGGGGGAAGCGGAGGAGGTCATATGACGCCCACCCAGGATGGGAGATCCCATTTGACAATACACCAGGAATTAAGTGGTTAAAAGATTGTTACAAGAGATACTGCAACATGATATATCTGCTAACTGTTTTTTTCATATTTTTTACAAAGCCAACCAAGAGTGTGCCATTGGGCACTGCTACTGATGAAGACCAGCAGGAATACCCTAGCCACAAGGGATCTGGTATACCGAGAGCTAGCAGCTCTACTACATAAGCTTGCTAGCTGTACTGCACATAAGTGTATGACAGCCATATAATAAGGAGAGCGATACAATATCAGTATTGCTTTCATCAAAAGTACCTCTATAGGGTTGCGGTGTGAAGATGCCACCGACACCCAAAGACCAATTTTTCCACACCTGTTTGACAGATGCATATCATTACTATTTTTGACAGCAAGGTCAATTCTTGCTTTCATCAAGAGTACTTCTATAGGGTTACAGTGTAAAGGCGCCACAACACCCAAAGAACAATTTTTCTGCACCCGTTAAGCCTCGTACACACGATCGGATTTTCCGATGGGAAATGTGTGATGACAGGCTGTTGGCGGAAAATCCGACCGTGTGTATGCTCCATCGGACAATTGTTGTCGGATTTTCCATGGACAAATGTTGGATAGCAGGTTTTTAAATTTTCCACAGACAAATGTCTGTTGTCGGATTTTCTGAGCGTGTGTACACAAGTCCGTCGGACACAAACATGCATGCTCGGAAGCAAGGACGAGCCAGAAGCGGTCGGTCTTGTAAACTAGCGTTCGTAATGGAGAATTAACATTGGTGATGGGGCAAATGATGAAATCTCGAAATGCAGCGCACATTCTCTTCTTCTTTAATGGGATAATAATGAAGCTGCTTTGCTGGTGATATTGATGAATTTATTGCAAACGAATTCTCAAAAGCTTTTTTTTCTAGTGATATCAAGAATAATAAATATATATATATATATATATATATATATATTTTACCACAACACCATTATCATGTAGTTTTTAAGATCAAAGATACAACTACTGTATGTAGGTGTCCCTTGTCAATTTTACATTGTATTTTTTTAAATTTTTTTAAATGTAACTGCCTACTCCCAAACTGTCATTTGACGTAAAACACATAGCCAAGTATTATTCTACACAATTTTTTTTATTGTGCATTAAAAAAAGAAAACAAATAAAATTAGACATGCTATCTGTCGATAGAACTTAACCAAAAAGTGCATTCTATGCATCCAAAAATATAGAAAATATACCAAATCAAATCATTATTCAACCAAAACAATAATGTCAAAGCAATAACTCTAAGGCCAATAATAAATAACACGTTATCTCCCCCGATTCCGCAACATGTCTGGTTGACAAACGGCCTTTCAGAAACAAACTGAAAAGCACGAAATGAAAAGCACGAAATGAAAAGCGCAAAATGAAAAGCGCAAAATGAAAAGCACAAAATGAAAAGTGTGATTCAACAATCACCAAACTTCTACTAACACAAAATTAGAAGAAGGAGCCCAAAGGGTGGCACTAAAGAGCTGAAAAACCACGTAGTATGTCTAGTATGTCACTACGTTCGTGATTGTTGGCCAACAATTGTGTGCTGTTTGTATGCAAGACAAGTTTGAGCCAACGCCCTTCGGACAAAAGTCCATGCTTTGTTGGCCAACAATCCGATCGTGTGTACGAACGAGGCTTTACAGAAGTAGAAATCCAAAGTCTGTGGTAGAGACACCAGAATTTATCCAAAAAACCTCTGATTTTGTTCTCCATGCACTACATTGTGGCCTCATCATACAGACTGGCTCCCCAAGCCGTTACTTTCAAAATAAAGAAAGTTTGTAGGGAAAATTGTCATTTTTTTTAATAAATGCAATTACTGATGCAGCAGCTTCTATACACAGTATAGATGTGCCACTTTACAGGTGGACTAAGGGGACCCCCGGGCACTATATTGAAAGGAATTTTTCATTTTTATACTTTCATTACAGTGCCAGTCTCCATAATGTTGTGTGTTAATTTGATGTTTAGTAATATTAGAAGGCCAGTATGCTGGCCTGAGTTTATGGGAGGGGCCCGGAGGGTATTTAAGCTGACCACTTCCCCTTCCTCTTTGTCAGTTCCAGTGCAGGATACTACACGTCACTGGGCTGACTCTTCCCAGCTCACTTCGTGTTCATGAGTCTGTCTGTCCGATTACATGTCTTGCAACTTCTCCGTGCGTGGTGTTCGTCTGCGGTTCTCATTTGCTGTTGCAGGTAGGGTTCGAACTTTTACGTTCATACGCAATGTTTCGATTTATGTTTCCTATCCTGCATCTCTGTCGCTCTTCGCTGCCTCTGAGTTGTTGTCGGTCATGTCCTGTCATCATTTGGCACAGGTGTAGTAGATTCACATGTTCCCTCAGCCTTGCTTGTCATCCCACCCACAAACATATGTTTTCATTTGTAAATCCAAACCTCCGAGCCACTGTTAGTCATTGTCCGATTTAGCTCGTTACAGGCTTCGTTGCTCATAGGATTCACAGTCTATGGGGTTGCCATCTCATCCATTTGGAGATGAGCATGTATTGTTTGCACAGGTTCTGTGGCTGATTGAGGTGGTAATTAGACCCACCTGGTGCCTTTTCTGCACTTGATTATCATGGGGGGCTGGGTGGTTGGTATGGGTTCGGTTTTAGAGTAAGGAGTGGCATACACACTCCAACCGATTCATAACGGATTCACTTCATACTTTTCAACCAATTTCTTTTTCCCTACTACCGATTCATATCAGATATGTTGCATTACCTACCACAGTCTGATTCGTACCTAGTCGTGTCAGCGGCACAACGGTCGCATCAGATACATCCTGCACCAATTCATTCCACTCACTCTCGTACCCTACAAACGATTCATTCTTATGTCATGCTACTCACTGATTCATATCACTTTCATGCCATACGCATCACTCCGATTCGAGCCTAGTTGCCTCGGCGGCACAACGGTTCGCGTCGGTCGTGTCCCAAACATTGATTTGTAACGGTTCTTACCATACCCTACAATTCGTTATTCATATTATTTCTACTGACCGATTCGGGTCGCAGCGGCAGCTACATGCATAACAGTCCATTCCAAACCTAGTCGCTCCAGCGGCACAACGGTTCACATCATGGGTATCCCGCACACCAATTCATAGCGGTTCCTATATAAACCTACGATTCATTACTTATATCATTTCTACTAACCGATTCATGTCACATTTACATCTGTACACATCACAATCTGATTCAAACCTAGTCACTTCGGCGGCACAACGGTTCACATCATCAGTATCCCACACACCAATTCGTAACAGTCCCTTTCACAAATCTACGATTCGTTACGTATGCTACTTCGCAGTTCGTTCCTACATATACAATTCTACTATCCTTTTTTCTTTTTCGCCTATCAGTAGGTGACCTTTTCTTGCAATCGCTGCAAGATACGCATCTCATCATAACTCCTTGCAATCGCTGCAAGATACGCATCTCATCATAACTCCTTGCAATCGCTGCAAGATACGCATCTCATCTTAACTCCTTGCAATCGCTGCAAGATACGCATCTCATCATAACTCCTTGCAATCGCTGCAAGACACGTATCTCATCATAACTCCTTGCAATCGCTGCAAGACACGCATCTCATCATAACTCCTTGCAATCGCTGCAAGACACGCATCTCATAACTCCTTGCAATCGCTGCAAGACACGCATCTCATCATAACTCCTTGCAATCGCTGCAAGACACGCATCTCATCATAACTCCTTGCAATCTCTGCAAGACACGCATCTCATCATAACTCCTTGCAATCGCTGCAAAAAACACGCATCTCAGCATATACCTATTTTGCAATCTCTGTAAAATATGCATCTCAGTACAAACTCCTTGCAATTGCTACAAATACACGCATCTTACCATTTACCCATTTGCAATCACTGCAAAACATGCATCTCAGTATAAACTCCTTGCAATTTCTGCAAATACACGAATCTTAGTGTTTACCCACTTGTAATCGCTGCAAAACACGCATCTCAGCATATACCCATTTTTGCAATCGGTGCAAAACACGCATTTCAGTATAAACTCCTTGCAATCGCTGCAAAACGCGCATCTCAGTATATACTCCTTGCAATCGCTGCAAAAACATGCATCTCAACATATACTCCTTGCAATCGCTGCAAGCATGGTGCTCATACAGCCCACTTCATTTTTTAGTGGCACTTAATCAGTCACTCGTCTCCAGTGGCATTCATACGAGCCACTCATCGTTTTCGTCTGTCTTTTCTCCCTCAGGTCAGTTGAGTTCAGGTTCCATCCTGTACCAGGTTGGACGCTATTTCCCAGGTAAAAAAAAAAACAAAAAAAACGCTATGTTTGTATCTTCACCAGGGCCAGTCACATACAAGGGGGACACATAAAAAAGAAAAAAAAAAAAAAGTAAAATCTTGTTTCACTCATGTCACCCCTACTGCAGGTGTTCCCGGCCGACCGAGTTTCGATCATAACCAGGACCTCGCTCCTAGAGCGTCAGTCAGGGCCTAGTTCATGGGCTTTTCTATCACATCATTCTGCAGCACCCTTTCACTATACCGTTACTTCACATACATCATTGGACGTGATCTCCAGGCGTTAGTTCTGTCACATATGTCTATACATGACACTCTGTTTTCGAAGGGCGACCCTTCACCTCGTAGACAAGGTCGCTTAACAGTAGACTTGCTGGCAGTGCAAGTGTTAGCAGGACGAGCACACGTCACCCCGTACAGACCGCAACATTCCTACGTAGGCCGTACCAGACTTCTACTTCTCACCCCAGTACGCCCTGGGGATCTGGTCTTCAGGTTTGTGCTTGCAGACAGGCACCCGAGCTATCGGTTATCTGGCCAGTCACCTCCTGGCCCACCTCGGTCGCTACGCACTCTTCTGAGTTTTCAAAATTTCCACTCTACATAAGTTCTGCACAACAGAACTCTGTCAGCTCCTGTCTATGCCTATCATTCCTTTTTCTGTATTCTTCCTTTTTCCTCCTCTCTGAGTTTTCTCTTTACCACTCCGCTCTCTATCCTATGGCTATGACTCCTCTTAAATATGAGCACCCAGCCCCTTTTTGTCTTCTGGCAGCGAGGACTTCACACCCACCCCTCTGTTACCCCCCCCAAGCGGCTCAGAGCGCGGCTGCCTGCAGTCCCTCAGGGGACGGAACATCCCCAAACTCATAGCTGAGACGCAGGGATATTCCCTTTCCTGCTACAGCCAGGAAGGCAGAGCTTTTCAGGCTCCTCTTCCCGCCTCCAGCTGCAGCTGGGCCCATCAGGCATCCCTACAATCCATCCACGGGGCCCAGCTGCACTCTTTGGTCTCCCCCTTAGCCGCAACAGTTCGGACGTCCAGACCAGAGTCACACCTTTGAAAGTTCGCCCACCCATGGCCCCCCCTGACCTGGTCATGGTCCAGATGACAGCTTCTCCTTCTGCAGGTACACCATACTCTGCACCTATCGTCCTCCCCGTTCATCTTGTCCTGACCAGCATTGGGGAGGATATATTGGAGGGCAAAGACGTCAATCGGCATCCCTGCTCATTTCAGTCCATGACTTAGCTGACAACAAATCATACGCCTGGGGGGGATGTCTCAGTGGTTGTCAAGTCGAGAGACCCCAGCCTCAGTCGTAAGCTGTCAGCCACTGAGTTCGCCCTGGCCTTCGGGATGTTCAGAGATGCCACCCTCAGCAGGAGGGAGGAGCTGGACTTATACCTTCATGCAGTGACAGATCTTGCTTACAAATATGGAGGTTTTGCCTTCTACGACCATCGGTCGTTTTCAGCCAAAGCAGCAGCAAGACTTGTCCAGTTCCAGATAAGCTCTGACTGGAGCCTCACAGACATGGAACTCTCTTGTCGCCACTTCGCCCACAAAGCTGACATTTTTGCCCAAACCCTCACTTGAACCTGTCACACCAGGCCCAGTGTCACAGGGTTATCCATTATCCGGATGATTTTCTGCTCATCGAACACCTAGACATACCCCCCGGTAGATCTAGACAAGCTAAGAGAGGTCTTCAACAATCTCAATGAACACATAGTGGAAGGCCCAACACATTTCATAAGTTTCTCAGGCATCGTCCTGCATACGCACGCCATGCAGCCTAGCCTGCCTTCTGACAAATTAGCTCGTGTTAGGTTGGTCATTCAGGAGTTTACCTGGTCACAGGAATGTACTAAAAAACAGCTGCAGTCCTTGATAAGGATGCTCAATTTCGCTATGAGAACAATTCCTCAGGGGCGGTCGTTCATCTCAAGGCTCTTAGTCTTTCTCGCCCGAGTGCAGGACCCGACCAAGTCCTCAGACTAGACCCAGCAGCAATAGCAGACTTGGCTATGTGAGACGAGTTCCTCTTCAACTGGAACGACATATCAATGTTTTTCCCTCAGTATCAGCTCAGTCACCCCAGGTAGTCACAGATGCTGCAGCCTCCACCGGCTTTGCTGCAATTTTTAGCCATCACTGGTTCGCCAGACCTTGGCCCCCGAAAATCTGCCTGATTCCTGGTTTCCCTTGATCTTCGTCATTGTTCGAGATGCACCCCATCGTGGCAGCAGCCCAAGTCTGGGGCCACACGTGGACAGATCAGACAGAGCTCTTCACCACAGACAACCAGGCTACAGCCGACATCATTAATAAGGGTAGATCCAAGTCGCTCCCCATCATGTCCTTCCTTTTTTTTTTTTTTTCTTTTTTTTTTCTTTTTTCTTACCACTTCAGTGTTTTCTTTTGAGAGACTTTTTTCAACTTATCGTTCAAAACTCGTCCCTTCTCGAGTTCACATCATTGTGGTTTCTTTTCAAATAGAAATAGACAAGAGTTAGAGACACTGAAGATTCCTTCTTTAATAATAATCATGTAAAAAAATTTTCCCGTCCTACCCCTCCCACCTATTATCCACCCTACTCTATTCCCCCCCCCCCCCGCCTTACTCTAGGTGTTTATCCTTTTATCTCTAGTATTCCCTTCTTTCTTCCCTTTTCCCTTTACCTCCTTCCTCCCCTTCCTTCTTTCCTTTTAATGGTTAATACCTTCTAATTTCTTCTGCCAGTATTTTTCCGAGGTCTTGAATTTTCCCCATCTAGCCCAGACAGATTTACATTTTTCTATTTACTCTTTGTCTTTGCAACACAGAAGTTCCATTTTATGATAATATTCCACTTGTTTAATCCAATCTCTTAGATCTGGGCCTTCACTCTTTAGCCAATTTTTTGGGATCACTCCCTTTGCTGCCTTTAATAATCTTGACATCATTTTTTCCGTATGTTGTATAGTTTTTATATCCCATGCTTGATTATATCCTCCTGCGATCATTCTCTTAATTTGTTGGTCCTCTAATTTTATATCTAATTCTTTTTCCCACTTTTCAATGAAGGGTGGCCTGTCTTTTCCTTCTAAGTCTGTCAGTAACTCATATACCTTCGAGATGCCTCCCTTCAATGGTGTTGGTGTTATACAGAGCTTTTCCAATCAATTTAATCTTTCTCCATCTCTAAACGGGTGCGGTGATGTATTTATTAAATGATTTAATTGTAAGTATTCCCAATCTCTTAGTTTCCCCCCGAGTTTAATCTCCAGTTCTTGTGCGGATTCCAACTTCCCTCTCCTTGTGATATCTTTAATTAGTGGATTTTTTATTTTAAATCTTCGAAAAATATCTTCACCCGGTGTAAAAAAAATGTGTTCCCGTAAGGGGTGTCAATGGTGAATTATGTGTCCATTTTTGTTTCCGGTGTAGTGCATCCCAAATTCTAAATACATTTTTTGTCACCTCGTGTGTGTTGGGGTCTAGTGTTCTATATTTGTTTAATATCCAAATATTTTTGCGAAGCGTAGTTTTACTTAAGGTGTTTTCCATTTCGATCCATTTTTTTTCCTCATTTTTCTTTTGCCCATTCTATCATACGTGCTATGATGACAGCTTTATAATACCTTGAAATATCTGGTGTTGTTAATCCCCCATGTTGTCTCTTCCTAGAGATTAGTGCCATTTTTAGTCTTGTTTTTTTTTTTCGCCATATAAATTTTGGTATTATTTTTTGTATGGTTTTGAAGAAGCTCTGTGGGACCGTTATCGGTAACATTTGGATTTTGTATAGAATCTTTGGTAGTATTGCCATTTTGATCATGTTAACTCTACCGATCCATGAAAGTGCTTGTATGTTTACCTTCTTAGCTTCTGTCTTTATCTCATTTAAAAGTGGGATGTAATTTGCAGGGTAGATTTTCTCAGATGATGCTGTTAATTTAATTCCTAGGTAGGAAAGCTCCCCCTTTACCCACGTAAATGGAAATTCTTTTTGAAGGGCCGAAATCTCTTTTTTTCTTACTTTCAGGTTCAGTATTTCTGTTTTAACCGGGTTGATTTTGAAATTTGAGAGTTCTCCATATTTGTCGATTTCTTTCAAGAGATTTGAGAGAGTCTCTCTAGGCTTATTAACATATACAAGGATATCATCGGCATATGCCGCAACTTTATGCTCTTTTTCCCCTAGTCTCACCACCTCTATCCCTTGGTTATTTCGCAAAGTACCAAGAAAAGGCTCCAGAGATACCACATATAAAAGGGGCGAGAGCGGGCATCCTTGCCGTGTTCCGTTGAACATTTCAAATACCGGTGACATCTTGCCATTTACTTTTACGCAAGCCATGGGTCCTCTGTAGAGATTCGTGATCCACTTCATTATTCTGGGTCCCAGACCAAGATGTTGTAGTGTAGTCACCATAAATCCCCAGTCTACCCTGTCAAATGCTTTTTCTGCATCTATGGACAGGAGTAGATCTGGGAAGATATTGGAGTTTTTCCTTCTTAGCATCAAGATTGTTTTTATACTGTTGTCCCTTCCTTCTCTTCCAGGAACAAATCCAGTCTGACCTGGGTTTATCCATAATGGCATCAATCTTTTTATTCTGGTAGCAAGTATTTTAGCGTATAACTTCGTATCCGTATTCAATAGAGCTATGGGTCTGTAGCTTGAACAGTTAACCTTGTCTTTTCCTTCTTTCGGTATTATGGTAATATGTGCCAGCAGTGACTCTTTTCTGATGTCCTCATCTTTGCCTATTTTGTTTAAATATTCACATCTTGGGATCAATTGGTCTTGGAACTTTTTATAATATCTAATCGTAAAGCCATCTGGCCCAGGGCTCCTACCGGTAGGGGTTTCTTTTAATGCAAGCTTGATCTCTTCTTGCGTTATCTCTCTTTCTAGGTCCATCAGAGCTTCAGGTTCGATTTTTGGCCAGCTTGCTTTTTCTAAATACTTTAGGATCTGTTTCTTTCTGCTTTCCATTTGTTGAGTTGTTTCTTGTTTTTTTTTATTGCGTACAAGGAGCTGTAGTATTGTGCGAAAGCTTGTGCTATTTCCGTAGTTTTGTTCCTTATCTCACCTTTTCCGTTTTCTATCGTCTCTATATAATTTAAGATCTTTTTTTTTCTTAGAACGTTCGCCAGGTACTTTCCTGCTTTGTTGCCCAACCTAAACTTCTCACTTACTACCCTGTTGATTTCCTTTCCATCTTCCTCTTCTAGCAGTTCCTTTAGTTGTTCTCTTTTTAAGATCAGAGCCTGGTATATTTCTTTTTTGATTTCCTTTTTATGTCTTAGCTCCAGGTTTTGAATTTCATTTTGAAGTTTTAACATGTTCTTTCCTTTTTCCTTCTTTCTGCTTGCTCCTATAGCTATTAGCTTACCCCTTATAACAGATTTATGTGCCTCCCATAGAGTTGCTCTTGGCAGATCTGGGGTATCATTTTCTCTGAAGTATTCTTCGATCTCTTCTTTTTATGATTTTTTCAATATCTTTGTCTTCCAAAAGCTTTTCATTGAGTCGCCATGCGTTTCTTCCCATAGGCTCTCCCTGTAAGTTCATCTGCATAACAACCGGGGAGTGATCTGATAGTGCTGTTGTTTCAATTTCTATCTCCAGTACTTCCTCTAAAAATCTATGTTCCGTCAAGATGTAATCCAGTCTGGTGTATATTTTGTGGACTGTCGAGAAATGCATATAATCTTTTATACCCGGATGCCATGTTCTCCATACATCTACTAGTTGTATGTCATGGAGTTTTTTTTTTTTTATTTTCTTCGTTTGAATTCTATCTCTATCTGGTACTGTAGATGTAGAGTCTTGACTGTGATCCATAACAAAATTCAGGTCACCCGCTACTATCAGCTTGCTCTGTTTAAATTCAGACAAGTCTGTTAATTTCTCCGCTAAAAATTTTTTGGGATTTCTATTGGGGCAATAAATATTTGCTAATGTGTACTTTATGCCCTGTATAGTCCCTATGAGGAAGAGAAAACGCCCTTCCGGATCGGCTTTTATTTTTTCTACAATGAATCCAATCTTTTTACCAAAACCTATTGCGACCCCTTTTGATCTCTTCATTGGTGAGTCTCCATAATACCATTTGGGGATGTTTTTTGAATATATTCTCGCGTTTGAATCCTGCGTTATGTGTGTCTCCTGTAAGAAGATTATATCGGCTTTTAATCTTTCCAATTCCCTCAAGATTACCCGTCTTTTTTGGGCTGAATTCAAGCCTCGGACGTTGTATGTCAGAAATTTGACTTTATTTGATCCTGCCATCAACATTTTTGGTTACCTGGCTCCTCCATCCAAGAGATCGGTAAAACAGCAATATTTTCGCTAGTAAGGCAGTCTTCAACCTACCCCTATCCCCCATCATGTCCTTCCTACGCAGTCTGCTGCAATTGTCACTACATCACCAAATTTAACAGTTACTGTGAGCATATCCCTGGCAAGTGCAATACCGCAGCCGATGCACTGTCCCGCTCCAATTTTGTCTCATTCTTCAGCAGGAACCCGGAGCCGACCCATCATCCACTCCTATCCCACCTTGGTCTCAACTAACAATGGATTGAAGCCACACCTTGCCAATGCCACCCGGCTCATCAACCACTCACTGTCTAGCAACACACTAAAGGCTTATCGCATGGCCTGGAACACCTACCGTAGGTTCCTTGCCACTTGTCCCTGAACCACAGTAGATGACGTCACTAATGTCCTAGCCTTTATATCTTATTGCCACACACAGCTGGCTCTCCCTCATACCCCTATCAGGCTGTACCTGGCCGGTATCCAAGCCACTGTGTCCTTCATCTTACGGTCTCCAAAATGCAACAAACTGGACCCGGAGTGGATATAAACTTCTTTCGAACCAGCAACGCCTGTTGCCCAGCAACGATCTTTTGACCGTCTGCTTTTTTACCTACCTACCCAGCCAGCCAGTCTCCAGCCCGTTACTGCCTTTTCCAGTCAACCCCCTGAGTGGCAGTCAGTTTATTACCCATGTTAGGGTCCTACTGGTCAACTTAGGCCTATACCCCAGGTGGTATTCTGGACATTGCTTTGGATCGGCGCAGCCTCAGCCACATCTCAGCACGGAGTACCAGACCATGTGACCAAGAAGCTAGGCAGGTGAAAGTCTGCCTGCTTCACCAGATATATATTCCAAGCCCTCAAGATGGCCCTTTCTCCAAGCTCACTCCATGATGTTAGAGTCAATAAAGATACTTCCCTACCTGGTTATTTTTGGCCCCTTTTCTTGCTATACCTACCAGACGACCAAAAGCCACACCTCAGGTCTATTTATGTTGTAAGTCTTGTCGCGTGTTTATGTGATCCACATTTATCTCAGTCTTAGGGCCACGACCATAAATTTGAAGGCCAGTATGCTGGCCTGAGTTTATAGGAGGGGCCCGGAGAGTATTTAAGCTGACCACTTCCCCTTTCTCTTTGTCAGTTCCAGTGCACAATACCCTCCCTCCCATTCCCCTTTTTACAGCACTTCTCAGCAAATTCAACTCCACAATCATCCATTACTTATCTTGGGTATGGCCCCTTTTCTTGCCATACCTACCAGACGACCAAAAGCCACACCTCAGGTCTATTTATGTTGTAAGTGTTGTCGCGTGTTTATGTGATCCACATTTATCTCGGTCTTAGGGCCACGACCATAAATGTTATTATTTAACAGACAGAGAAGACATTCTGTCTCTCTAAGGAGCCTTTTATGTAAAGCGTCTTACGTTTCAATCCTTTTGTTTCTAGATCAAACTAGACTAGTTCAACAGGTCTTTTCATTGTTCTTTTCTAACATTGCACTTTGTTAACATGACCTTGTTTGGTCTTTTGCAACACAGCAGTCCTTGAAACATCTGTAATTTATAATATTGCATATGTGCTAATGCTGCATTATCGTGCATTTTGCAACATGGCATGTGTGGTAATACTATATTATCCTCAGTTTAACCACGTCAGCACCAGAAGTTTTTACTCCCTTCTTGACGGGTAATTTTTTTGCGATACAGCACTGCGTCGCTTTAACTGACATTTGCGCGGTCGCGTGAAGCCGAACCCAAACAATATCGACGTCCTTTTTTTCCCCACAAATAGAGCTTTCTTTTGGTGGTATTTTATCACTTCTGCGGTTTTTATTTTTTGCGCTATAAGCAAGAAAAGAGCGACAATTTTGAAAAAAGACACAATATTTCTTACTTTTTGCTATAATAAATATCCCGATTTAAAAAAAAAAAAATTTTCCTCAGTTGAGGCTAATTTGTATTCTTCTACATATTTTTGGTAAAAAAATTGCAATAAGCGTATAATGATTGGTTTGTGCAAAAGTTATAGCGCCTACAAAATAGGTTATTGATTTATGGCATTTTTATTATTATTATTTTTTACTAGTAATGGCAGCAATCTGCTATTTTTATCAGGACTGTGACATTGCGGCGGACAGATCGGACACTTTTGACACTTTTTTAAACCATTGACATTTATACAGCGATCAGTGCAATAAATAGCCACTGATTACTGTAGAAATTTCACTGGCAGGAAAGGGGTTAACACTAGGGGGCGATCAAGGCTTTAAATGTGTTCCCTCACTGTATCTTTTAACTGTGGGGGGATGGGACTGACTGGGGGAGGAGAACGATCGGTGTTCCTATATACTAGGAACACACGATCTGTCCCCTCTACCCTGACAGACTGTGAATTTGTGTGTTTACACACAGATTAGGGATGAGCCGAACACCCCCCGGTTCGGTTCGCACCAGAACCTGCGAACGGACCGAAAATTCGCACGAACGTTAGAACCCCATTGAAGTCTATGGGACTCGAACGTTCGAAATCAAAAGTGCTAATTTTAAAAGCTAATTTGCATGGTATTGTCCTAAAAAGGGTTTGAGGACCCAGGTCCTGCCCCAGGGGACATGTATCAATGCAAAAAAAAGTTTTAAAAATGGCCGTTTTTTCGGGAGTAGTGATTTTAATGATGCTTAAAGTGAAAAAAAAGTGAAATATTCCTTTAAATATCGTACCTGGGGTGTGTCTATAGAATGCCTGTAAAGTGGCGTGTGTTTCCCGTGCTTAGAACAGTCCCTGCACAAAATGACATTTTTAAAGGAATAAAAGTCATTCAAAACTGCTTGCGGCTTTAATGTAATGTCGGGTCCCGACAATATGGATAAAAATCCGTGAGACAAACGGCATAGGTACCCCCCCAGTCCATTAACAGGCCCTTTGGGTCTTGTATGGATATTAAGGGGAACCCCGCACCCAAATTAAAAAAAAGAAAAGGCGTGGGGCCCCCAGGCTCTATCTACTCTGAACAGCAGTATACAGGCGATGCAAACAAGACAGGGACTGTAGGTTTGTTGTTAGGTAGAATATGTTTGTAATTTTGAACTGGTACATTTTTAAAGTGTAGCTCCAGCCAAAAAATAAATTTTTAAGCTTTTTGGAAAACATAGGGAAGGGTTATCACCCCAATTTGTTTTGCTGTCTGTGCTCCTCTTCAGAAAATTTCACCTCACTTTCTGTCACAATGACAAATGTTTTTGGGGTTTTTAGTGAAACAAGGATTGGTGATAAAGCATTAGTGGAAAGGAGAAACGTTTTTCCCATATTAACTCTTACAGGAGAGAATTTCCCTTCCTAGGGGTAGATTTCATCTCACTTCCTGTTGTCTCCTTCCGTTTGCAAGTAGGAGTCGTTCGTAAGTTGGATGTTTGAAAGTAGGGGCCTGCCCTATATACTCTGCAGAAATTGTGGCCTTAGGTGTTGGTGTTGCCACAACACTGTAAGCCCTTACAAGGCCCTGCTGTGAAATATTAGATCATGAATTGTAATTACATGCACCTGTTGAACAGGGGCAGAAAAATTGGGCCTTTGGTGGCGCTGGTGCCACAACACACTCACAGTTACTCTTGGTGGGCGCTGGAACGGGCCCTGCTGTGAAATATTAGATCAAGAATTGTAATTTCTCTTTTAAAATATTTTATTGTTTTGAGTTAAATATAGTTCAGGTTTACAAAGAAAGATAATAACATTCTTGTATATATAAGGTAACAGGCAATTGTAATGTATCACATAGGTGATTATGGTATGAAAAGTAACACACAATATATCATAATAAGTGAGTACAGAAAACAAGAATTATACAAAATAAAGGTAAAGTATAGGAGGAATGGGGTTGGAATAAGTGTATTAAGAAGTGTGGGGAGAGGTAAGATGCGGTAAAGTAAGTTTACTAAAGAAAAGGAAGTAAGATAGTTGGGGAAGAATCAGTAGATAGTTCCAGGAAGAATTGTAATTTCATGCACCTGTTGAACAGGGGCAGAAAAATTGGGCCTTTGGTGGTGGTGGTGGTGGTGGTGCTGGTGCCACAACACTGTAAGTCCTCACAGTTACTCTTGGTGGGCGCTGGAACGGACCCTGCTGTGAAATATTAGATTAAGAATTGTAATTCCATGTCCCTGTTGAACAGGGACAGAAAAATTGGGCCTTAGCCACTGGTGTCGGCGCCCAGAAACAAAAATATTCTTACAAGCTATCAGCATGATCATTGAGGAGGAAGAGGATAGTCACTCAGCATAACAGGATAGTCACTCAGCATCAGCATAGGCAGTCTTGAAGGGATATGACATTTCAAAAAAATGTATTCGGTTACATCAGCATCAGGTGCTTGGTATCTGGTGGTGATCCAAGACTGATTCATTTTTATGAAGGTCAGTCGATCGGCCGAGTCGGTGGACAGGCGCACCCTGTGATCGGTTACAAAGCCTCCAGCAGCACTGAATGTGCGTTCCGAAAGAACGCTGGATGCAGGACAGGCCAGTAGCTCAATTGCATACTGTGCAAGCTCTGGCCAGTGATCCATCCTCAAGACCCAGTAACCCAGAGAATTTTCGGTGGGAAAGGTGTCCAAGTCAGATCTTGCGCCTAGGTATTCCTGCACCATGTAAAACAGATGCTGGCAATGGTTGCTGGAACCAATCATACCTTGGCACTGTGGACTAAAAAATTGTCTGAACGCATCGGTCAGACGGCCACCTTCTCCACCGCTCCTTCTTTGACTGACCGAAGCCTCAGCAACACGTTGTCCAGGAACAGGAGTTTGTAACCTCCCAGTCTCTGGGAACGCGTTGCACAGACCTTTCTGCAAAGCCTCCTGAAGATGTTTCATCCTCTGCTCCCTCTGTGATGGCAAGATAAGGTCCGCAACCTTACCCTTGTAATGTGGATCAAAGAGGGTTGCCAGCCAGTAACGATCCCCCTCCTTGATACCACGAATACGAGGATCCTTCCGCAGGCTTTGCAGGATCAGGGAGGCCATGCAGCGTAGGTTTGCTGAGGCATTCGGTCCGGAGTCCTCTGGGTCACTAAGGATGACATGATCGGCAGCCACCTCCTCCCAGCCACGTACAAGTCCATGGGTTTCTTGGGACTGTAAATGATCCCTTAAAGACTGCTGCTAATGCTGAGTGCCAGGCTCCACCTCCATGCTAACACAATCCTCCTCCTCCTCGTCCTTTTCCTGTGTGATCGGCAGGCACGCAGGAACACTGTCTGGATAAAGGGGACCTTGAGTGCTAAGGAGGTCCTCCTCTTTCTGCCTCTGTTCTGCCTCAAGTGCCCTGTCCATTATTCCAAGCAGAGTGTGCTCCAACAGGTGGACAAGGGGGACAGTGTCACTGATGCATGCACTGTCACTGCTCACCATCCTCGTGGCCTCCTCAAATGATGACAGGACAGTGCATGCATCCCTGATCATGGCCCACTGGCGTGGGGCGAAAAAAAAACAAGCTCCCCTGATCCTGTCCTGGTGCCATAGTCGCACAGGTACTCGTTGATGGCCCTCTGCTGCGTGTCCAACGTTGAGTTCCACCTGGTGGGCATGTCACAGATTAGGCGGTTCTTGGGCAGGTTAAATTCCTTTTGGAGGTCTGCCAGCCGAGCACTGGCATTATATGACCGGCAGAAATGCACGCAGACTTTCCTGGCCTGCCTCAGGACATCCTGTAAGCCCGGGTACCTGCCCAAGAACCTCTGCACCACCAAGTTAAGAATCTCTGCCCCAATGTGGCTCCTGTCCCCCAAGCACACCAGCTCAAGCACCGCATGGCATCTTTTGGCCTGCATACTTGCGTAGCCCCTTGAACGCCTACGTAGCACCGCTGGTTCTGAGGACAAAGCACAGGAAGAGGCCATGGAGGAAGAAAAAGAGGAGGGGGTGGAGGAGAGAGGTATGTCAGAATCACCAGTAGTGGCATTTTGGAGGCGTGGTGGTGGAACAACCTCCAACACTACTGCACCTTTGTCCTGCATCCTTCCCAGCTGCCAGCAGAGTCACCCAATGTGGCGTGAGCTTAGGTAACGTCCCTGTCCATGCCTGCTGGACCATGAATAAGCGGTAATGTGCACCTTACCCCTGACCGCCCTGCCCAGCGAGGCCAAGACATTGCCTTCCACATGCCGGTAGAGAGCCGAAATCGCCTTCCGTGAGAAAAAGTGGCGTTTGGGAACCTGCCACTGAGGAACCGCACATTCCACAAACTCACAGAAGGGGGCAGAGTCTACCAACTGAAAAGGTAGCAGTTGAAGTGCTAGCAATTTTGCCAAGCTAGCATTCAACCGCTGGGCATGTGGATGGCTGGGAGCGAACTTCTTTCTGCGGTGCAGCAGCTGGGGCAGGGAAATTTGCCTGGTACAGGGTGATGTCGTGTACCGATAGCAGATTGCCTGCAAGTATTTGGCTGTGACAAACCTAATTCTACACCTTCATTCCTCTCAGTGCAGGTCTCAGAGAGGACTAAAGGTATAGTGGGGTTGGAGATCCCAGCTGATGAGGGGCAAGGAGAGGTCCTCTTTGCTCTTTGGTGTGGGTCTTTTAGGTACGCTTGCCAACGAACTGCATGGCAGGTCAACATATGTCTGGTCAAGCATGTGGTGCCCAAGCGGGAGATGCTTTGGCCACGCGAGATACACTTGAGACATATGTTGCAAAGAGCAGTGGTGCGATCTGATGCACTCATCTCAAAAAAGGCCCACACCAAAGAACTTTTCTAATAACGCGCAGAGACAGCAGCGCCCTGCAGATGCGGAGCTCTGCGGTGTGATGCAGTCAGTGTGCTGCCCTTAGGCTGGCCCCTGGAGGGCATCCTGCCTCGTTGGTGATGTGCCTCCTTCTCCTCCTCCTTTCTCCTATCAGGCACCCACGTGGAGTCAGTGACCTCATCATCCCCTCCCTCCTCATCACTGGAGCAAACCTGGCAGTATGCTGCAGCAGGGGGAACATGACTGCCAGATTTCTGTCATTCTTGGGCAACCACTCTGTCTGGG
Organism: Aquarana catesbeiana; assembly: GCF_042186555.1. Classification (NCBI taxonomy): domain Eukaryota; kingdom Metazoa; phylum Chordata; class Amphibia; order Anura; family Ranidae; genus Aquarana; species Aquarana catesbeiana. Next base: position 273,400,381 of record NC_133326.1, read on the forward strand.
CTCACGTTACTGCCTTCCTCTAGCTGAGTACCATCATCGGAGCCTTCAAAATGCTGGGCATCCTCCTGGAGCATGTACCCAACACTGTGGTCAAACAGTTCGGGGGACTCCTCAGGAGGACATGGTGGGGCTAGGGAAGGAGTCACTGATGCCATTGAGCCAAGGGAAGAGACCGCGTTGGCAGCTGCTTTGCCAGACAAAGTACCTTGAGCCTGGGTGAGAGAGGATGAAGAGGATGAGGACGGCTTGGTCATCCACTCGACCAAGTTTTCCGCATGTTGCGGCTTAACACGGTCAGCTGCCGAAAAAAAGGCCAAGCGTGTCCCACAGCCACGTGCTGATGAGGATGCACTGTGTCCATGACCAGCACTGTTGCCTCTAGACACAGAGCCTGCTTGCCCTCTTTTATTGGCTTGTGACTGTCTGCCTCTCCTTGTTGGCCTTCCAGACATACTATTGGCCTGCAGTGAGATGTAGCTGCACAAAACTGGGATGTATATATATACCGATTATACTGCAGCTAGCAGAATCAACTGCCTGCCTGTAGTATTATTAGTATGAGAAGACCTCCACTTGTCTTCAGGTAGCTATACTGTAGGTGCAACTGTGCAGGGTACACAGTACAGTAACTGGAAATACATCAGGAGCCTACACAAGCACCTGGCTTCAGGTAGCTATACTGTAGGTGCAACTGTGCAGGGTACACAGTACAGTAACTGGAAATACATCAGGAGCCTACACAAGCACCTGGCTTCAGGTAGCTATACTGTAGGTGCAACTGTGCAGGGTACACAGTAGAGTAACTGGAAATACTGTAAAAACGCCTGCCTGTCAGTATATTAGGAAGAGAAGAACAGGATCTAGCTAAACTGAATACAGTGTATTGTGTATATATATGCATCCCAGGTGTTTTTTATATATATATATATATATATATATATATATATATATAACACCTGGGATGCATATATATACACAATACACTGTAAGTGCAGCTAACTGGCTCGACCTGATTACTCTAACTTAAATCAATTGACACTGTCTCTCTGTCTTTCTATCTCTCTCTCTCAATGCTGAAAAACACTACACAGGGCCGCCGTGCAGGCGGCCTTATATAGTGTGGGGCGTGTACTAAACCCCCTGAGCCATAATTGGCCAAAGCCACCCTGGCTTTGGCCAATTACGGCTCTCTGTACAGACAGCGCTGTGATTGGCCAAGCATGTGGGTCATAGTGCATGCTTGGCCAATCATCAGCCAGCAATGCACTGCGATGCCGCAGTGAATTATGGTCCGTGACGCGTCACTCCAATTTGGCGCGAACGGCCCATAATGTTCGCAATTCGGTGAACGACCAAACACACGATGTTCGAGTCGAACTTGCGTTCGACTCGAACACGAAGCTCATCCTTAACACAGATCAACGTTCCTGCTCTGTCAGGAGCGATTGCGGGTGCCCGGCGGACATCGCGGCCGCCAGGCACGTGCATTGACGGGGGGGGAAGCGGAGGACGTCATATGACACCAGGATGGGAGATCCCATTTGACAATACGCCAGGAATTAAATGGTTAAAAGATTGTTACAAGAGATACTGCAACATGATATATCTGCTAACTGTTTTTTTCATATTTTTTACAAAGCCAACCAAGAGTGTGCCATTGGGCACTGCTACTGATGAAGACCAGCAGGAATACCCTAGCCATAAGGGAGCTGGTATACTGAGAGCTAGCAGCTCTACTACATAAGCTTGCTAGCTGTACTGCACATATGTGTATGACAGCCATATAATAAGGAGAGCGATACAATATCAGTGACACTAACAGGTGTATAATAGGGTAATTTGTTACATGGTTGCAGGTCCTGAAGAAGCTGTATATCCGTGAAACGTGTAGACCTTATCGAAAGGACACAGGTTGTTTGTCTTTGTGATGTATCTAATGTCTAATATAATTTCTATATGGTTTTAAACTGTATTTAATAAAATCCTGTTTTATTAACTTATATGTTCTGTTGAATCATACATAAGTTACACTAGGGGTATACTTAAAGTACCAAAATATCCCTTATCTTTCCTTCACCTAAAATACAAGTCAGATTTCAGGCATCCCTTGCCACAAAAATGTCATTTTTTTCTCAACAAAAGTGGAGTTACTCTTTAACAAAACAAATAGGAGAATGCACACCTTAATCAGTATATAAGCATTGTTTTTCAAGTATTATTTGTTTAGAAAGTATGGGTGCTTGAACCATAAATCAGGTTTCCTCACAAAACCCAAATACAGCACAGTGTGAAAATCAAAGGTAGTACACCAGACAGCTAGTGTTGCAAATAGTTGTGTATATTTTGTAAATTGAAGTATACTTCACAATACATATACTGTATATAAATACATTTCATCTCATTCACTGATCCACTCAACTACTATGAGCTGTATAGTAATCAATCACAGAGTGGTATGAAGGGGAGATCCAAAGTAACAGTACAAAAAGATACTTTTTTTAGAGAGGGTATTCAGTTTATAGATCCATGTATTTTTTACACTTGGTTTGTTCTTTCTACTTGTTCTCCTCCCAAAATTGAACGCCTCAGGCTCAAGATTCACTTTCCCTTTCTACTGCTGTTTATCTTGTTGCCACTCTCAGTTTTCGGACAGCCTTCCCACCCCTGGATGGTACCTTCCTCATGTGGCTGGAAGACTGCATCTGAGAGGCAGGACTAGAGATTTGTGGCACCATGAAATGTATTTGAACACTATAGGTACCACTGCTATTACTATGCTTTGTTGTATCTTACTTTAGAAATATATTGTTCCACTGAAATGTTGTTATATTCACCTCCACCTGCTTATGAGTGCCTGCACACTTATGCCCCGTACACACGATCCGAAAATCGTACGTAAAATGCAGCATTCGAAACGATTGTACGATAATCGGATCGTTAGTACAGAGCTTTCGAGAGCCGATCAGGACAGTTCATCCGATATTATTCTATCGGGCATGCACGGAAATTTTTTCCGTACGATGCCAGATCGTACGATTTTCGTTTAATCGGTACAGCTATCGTTCGAAAATGCAATACAAATGCATTGCAACACATGACATCGCTTCCGAATTTTTATTCTGTCGTACGGGAATTTTTGGGACTTTAGTAAACTCATCAGATTCGATGTGAGATTAGCATGCAAACAAAAACGGACGATCATTCGTCCGATATTCGGATCGTGTGTATGGGGCTTAATGGGATATTTCTCTGGTACCAACTTATGTGTTTTTTTTTTTTTTGTATCTTTTCTTAACCTTGCTCCATTACCGTTACTCTATCTATCTCCCCCTTACACCACTCTGGGATCCATTGCAATTATACTGCTCATAGTATGCTTCTATCTAGCTGGGTGGAGAAAATGAGAATGGATGCGTATACAGTGCCTTGAAAAAGTATTCACACTCCTTGAATTTTTCCACATTGTGTCATGTTACAACCAAAAATGTAAATGTATTTTATTGGGATTTCATGTACTAGACCAACATAAAGTGGCACATAATTGTGAAGTGATAGGAAAATGCTAAATGGTTTTCAGAGTTTTTTTTTTACAAATAAATATGTGAAAAGTGTGGCATGCTTTTGTATTCCGCCCCCCTGAGTCAATGCTTTGTACAACCATCTTTCTCTGCAAATTACAGCTACAAGTCTTTTTGGGGATGTCTCTACCAGCTTTGCACATCTAGTGAGTGATATGATATTGTTGCCCATTCTTCTTTGCAAAAAAGCTCAAGCTCTGTCAGATTGGATGGAAAGCATCTGTGAACAGCAATGTTCAAGTTTTGCCACAGATTCTCAATTGGTTTTAGGTCTGGACTTTGACTAGGCCATTCTAACACATGAATATGCTTTGATCTAAACCATTCCATTGTAGCTCTGGCTGTATGTTTAGGGTTGTTGTCCTGCTGGAAGGTAAACCTCAGTACCAGTTTCTCAAGTCTTTTGCAGACTCTAATAGGTTTTCTGCTAAGATTGCCACGTATTTGGCTCCAACCAACTTCCCATCAACTCTGACCAGCTTCCCTGTCCATGCTGAAGAACAACATGATGCTGCCACCACAATGTTGCAGGGTGGGGATGGTGTGTTCAGGGTGATGTGCAGTTTTAGTTTTCTGCCACACACAGCGTTTTGCTTTTAGGCCACAAAGTTCAGTTTTGATCTCATCTGACCAGAGCACCTTCTTCCACATGTTTGTTGTGTCCCCCATATGGCTTCTCCGAAAAACAGAATTTCTTATGGCTTTCTTTAAACAATGGCTTTCTTTTTACTTCTGAGGACTTCACAGAACAGCTGTATTTATACTGAGATTAAATTTCACACAGGTAAACTCTATTTACTAATTAGGTGATTTCTGAAGGCAATCGGTTCCACTAGATTTTAATTAGGGGTATCAGTGTAAAGGGGGGCTGAATACAAATGCATGCCACACTTTTCAGATATTTATCTGTAAAAAAAAATTGAAAACCATTTGTCATTTTTCTTCCACTTCAAAATTATATGCCACTTTGTGTTGGTCTATCACATAAAATCCCAACTAAATACATTTACGTTTTTGGTTGTAACATGACAAAATGTGGCAAATTTCAAGGGGCATGAATAGGCACTGTACTTATATGTATTGTGAAGCATACTTTGTTTTTTAATGTTTTTGCAAAAATATAAACAATTATTTGTAACACCGCCGTCTAACTTGTAACATAGTATCTCTGGTAACATTCACTTATTCTATCATTTATAACATGGCATCTCTGGAAATATGATACCATTTTGACTGTGGTATATACAGTGGTTAACTAAAGCAAGATGTCTCAGATTGTCTATCTCTTAATTTTGGTCTTGCTAATTTATAAAGCCCAGTGTTTTGTCCATATACAGTGTAACTAGATACTGTACATTTTTCCCATTTACACAAGGCACACGAAGCCCTCGTCATGAAGTCTTCCAAACCGCCTACAATTTTCTAAGACAGGTTTGATTATGATTAACACAACAGTTTTCTAAATAAGAGCCATAATGACTCTGTGCAATCATTACTATGACATGGCACAATAATTGACGGATATCTTGTCAGCTTACAATTTTATGATGTGAACACAGTGGCCACGTACATTATCTAAGTGTCATCCTTCTTAAAAAATAATTAATTTTTTAAATTAACAAAGCTGATCCACTGGTGAGATCCAAAATTGGAAGTTAATTTGGTGCAAATGGTCACGTGCAATTCTTAGCTAAAGTTCGGCTTACATTGTCACATTATCACTAAAGCGAAATCACCATTTTGGAAGCTGTGGCTTTATAGTGATCTGCAGATAAGATGTGTGGTTTTCGTCACTGACTAGCATGGAATAAATAAGTGGTGGAGGCTGCAACTGCTTTACTTTTACAAGAGATGTAGAAGTGAGACATATTTTTTTTTTTTGGGGGGGGGGGGGCTGACACACAAGCAGAGGTGCTGTCTATAAAGATTTGTTTCATTTTTTTAATACTTGTTTTAAAGACAAAAAAAAGAAAAAAGAATGAGCTTTTCAAAAACAAGTTTGCCATACATACGAAGTGCTAATTTTTTTCTGCTATTTGTCCTGTTTATCTTGACACATATATATTATTTCTGGTACCAAACAAAAAATAAGAAACAATAATGCAGTAATAACATACAGTAAAATACACTTGATAATTAACATAACAACCATCCAATAAAGTGCAACATCTATTTCCCTAATCCCAGTGTAAAGGTGAATTACATTATCAATCAAAAATGTCTATAAATCCTCTTGCCCCAATAATCTATATTGCACCATGTCTCTCATATAGTAAAAGTGATCACACTTGGGATAATTTACTAAAGACCCATAGGCTGTTTACTGTGCTAAGGAAGCTGCACTTTGCAAGGGAGCTTTCCCCAGATTTAAGTGAATAATAAGGGAAAGCGCCTATGGTCAAAAGGTTAGGTTGTCAAATGTAGAGTACCATCATCCCGAAAAATCTACTACAGAGGGAGGCAGGGAGTAGGGCAGGCCGCAGTTCGCTACTTCTGTCGGCAACTGTCCCTACCCCCCACATGCAAGAAAACAACACAGGGGACTATTTCGGTACTGAGGATAATTAAATAATAGTACAAAGGAATGAAGAGAAGGTGGTAGGATAAAAGCTAAATTTTTAATAGAAAACCATTTTAAAAGAAGATATATACATATATCTAAATATTAGAGTAATAATAGCATATACAGTTGTAATACAGGACAAAGTAATGTATACAACCACATAAATTGTATCTAGAAATGACAGAGGTTCCAAGAGTGACTTAGGTTCTCGACCGGTTTTGCGGTATTCACCGCTTCCTCAGGAGAATAAAGTCTGTAATGTGGCATAAAAAACAAATAATAGATATATAACAATTCACAGATACATGGTTTTTGTGGTGATTACAGCGAAATCATTAAATAATACAATAAACAATAAGGTACAGGTTGAATAAAAGAAGGACAGGCTCACCCGTTCAGGTATTCTCTGTAGGTATATAGGACCCCAAACAAATCCCCCTGCGACGAACACAGGGGTAACAAAACAGCCTCTGGTGGATAAAATATTTAAGTAATTGAGTGTGGATCATTAAACCACAAGATAGACATAGCGTGGTAGAGTATAAGGGTACCCATCAAAAGCTATGAATTTAGAACCCGGTGTGCAAAAAGGAGAAGGATGAAAAGGTGGTTGGAAAGGACAGGAAGGGAGGGGGGGGGGGAAGGGGGGGGGGGGAAACAGGAAGGGAGAGGGAAGGAAGGAGAGGAAAAGATAAAGGGGAATAAGGGGGGGGGGGGAGGAGAAGGAGGGGATAATGGGGAGGGGGGGGGGGAGAGGGGAGGAATGAGAGAGGAGGGAAAAGAGGGGAGGGAGGAAGAGGAGGGAGGGAAGGGGGGGGCCGCGGGGGGGGGGGGGGGGGAGAAGGGGAGGGGAGAGGGGGCGGGGGAGGGAAGGAGGGGGGGGAAGGAGAGGGGGGGAGGGAGCGGTGGGGTGGTGAATAGGACCTATAACTTAGATCCAGGTGGAAAAGGTGAGACTGGGAAAAGAGAGAGAAATTGCACACAGATAATACGGGCCATCACTTACCCCTACGACATAGATCAACGAGAAGGATGGAATGAGGTAAGGGGGGAGCATATAGTAAAAGGGATCGTGGCGTTAAATGGGTTAAACGATCCGGGCGCTCAGGGGTTAATGATTAACACTCCACAGGCTGGGGTCAGTGGTATGCGCAGGGACAAAAAATCACCACAGCAGCTGTAATAAAATAAGGAAATTTTTTTATTCCACCATATTAACGAAGGGGGGGGGAAAGAACAGACAGTTACCCACACAGCAAAATAGGGGGGGGGGGGGAAAGGGGGAACAGCAGCGGTAACTCACTGGGATAAAAAGTATCATAGAGAATATAATAATAAAAATAAATATAAAATTAGGTAGCCAGTACCAGAAGATGACAAGGTAGCAAGTTATATAAAGTCCCCAGTGAGGCAGGGATATTGGGATACCAACAGAGCAATATATAAAAGTGCTGCAAGCAGCCACTGTGTGTGCGGGCGATGGTGACCAAGCCCGCCATGGATGGGAGGGGAGAAAAGTAGGAAGGAGAAACCAGCCAGCGGGGGAGAAAACGGGAAGGAACAGCGAGGAGGGGGGAAGGTGCTGAGACTTACCCGAGATACTGCTCCTCATGAGGCACGCCATCAGAGGCTGTAGGCTTATACAGCGGCCGTGTCCGGCCGCTATAAAAGCACCCCAACCCGGAAGTCAGGGACGTCCTAACGGAGGCGGTCCCTGACGTAACCCGGGTCTGCTCGCCCGCACTGCGCAGGTGCACCATGAGTGCTACTGCGCAAGCGCGCGCTCCCGTCAAAGGGAGTCTAATTCCCAAACGAGGAGACGCAAGCAGTCAAAGGACTGCCAGGGCGGGCATATGTCCGTCGCATAGGAGAGAGACCGGGGCAGCCTACCAACAGAGTCTGAAAGCGGGGGATGGGAGCCTGACCTTGTACAGCAAAAAACATATATGAAGATAAAGCAGCAAAATACAACATAATGAAATAAACATAAAGGAAATTTCTATACAGGCATTGTATAAAATTATTGTGTAAGGGTGTCAGTTACCCATAACTTATGGGGATAAATCTTGGGCAGACATGGTCAATTCATTAGTACTCGGCCCTGGGAGTGCCAAGGTGGGGAAGTGGGAGGGAGGGAGGGGAATGGGGGGAAAAAAAAAAAAAAAAAAAACACAAGGGGGAGAGGGGGAGGGGGGGAGGAAGGGGAGGAAAGGGAAGGGGGGTGACCATGGACTCATAAGAAAGCCCTATAGGACACCGACTCGTTTAGGCCAGGTGGGGTGGTGGCGTTGAGTCGCTCGATCCAGAGGGACTCCTTCTGCAATATCGAGCGATCCCAATCGCCACCTCTGGGACTGGGTTTAACCACCTCTAATACCAGGAATTTGGCCACGGAATTGTCGAATCTATGATAAAGTCCGATATGTCGGCCAATAGTAGTCAATTTACCGTTTTCTGAGTCATAGAGGTGGTCACCGATTCTCTGCCTAAGTTCCCTGATAGTTTTGCCCACATAAAAGGCTTTGCATACACATTTCATAAGATAGATAACCCCCTTTGTAGCACAGTTCGCGAAGGCCCGTGGAACCAGAGTTTCTCCGTTAGGTAGGGTCACTGTTCTACTTTCGTGGACCCAAGGGCACCGGGGACATTCCCCGCATTGAAATGTGCCATTGGGGCCACTGCGCCCGGGTTTGGTAGGATTGTAGTGGCTGGTAGTTAATTGATCACGTAGTGATCGAGCTCTGCGGAAGACCACCTCTGGTGTATGTCTAATGTATTTAGTTAAAATATGGTGTTGAGCCAAAAGATGCCAATGTTTGGCTAAGATATTCCGCAACACATGGTGGTGTGCAGAATAGGTGGTAATAAATCTTACAGTTTCTGTGGGGGGAGGCGGTTTCCTATCCTTGAAGAGCAGAGAGGTTCGTGAACGTGACAGAGATTTGTTGTAGGCTTTACGTAGAGAGGTGGAGGAGTAACCTCGTCGTAAAAGGCGGTCACGTAGTGCTTTAGCCTGGCGTTTGAAGTCGTTATCATGTGTGCAATTCCTGCGTAGTCGTAGGTATTGGGCATAGGGTATGCTCTGTATCAGGGAATTAGGGTGGGCACTAGTGGCAAATAATAGGGTGTTCCCCGCCGTGGGTTTTCTATACAGGTCCGTTCCTAGGGTACCATCAGGTTGTTTAATGATTAGTACGTCTAGGAAGGGGATTTGTTCTGTCTCGATTTTGAAGGTAAATTTAAGGTTAAGGTCATTGTTATCAAGTTGACGTAAGAATTGTAAAAGTTTTTCCCTGGAGCCCGACCAGATCATGAACAGGTCATCAATAAAACGATACCATACCAAGATATCGCTTAGAAATTCCGTGTATTGGTCATGAGCATGAATCTGTCGCTCCCAGCCCCCTAGATATAAGTTGGCATATGCTGGGGCACAGGACGTCCCCATTGCGACACCCTGTATTTGTAAAAATAATTGATCATTAAAGGTAAAATAGTTTTTGGTTAAAATAAAATATAGTAGTGTCAAAATGAACTGATTCAGGGGCCAGGTCGTTGTGTCTTGTTCAGCTAGGAAGGAACCAGCCGTCCGTACGCCCTGCTCGTGGGGGATACTGGAGTAAAGAGCCTCAATATCAACAGCCACGAGCAGGGCGTCAGGAGGGATCTGGATACCATCAAGATGTTGTAGCAAGTCGGTAGTGTCCCTGATGTACGACGGGAGGCTACGGACATGGGGCATTAGGAAGGCGTCAACAAATTTGCTTGCATTGTCTGTTAAGGAACCTATCCCCGACACTATAGGTCTTCCGGGGGGGCGGTGTAAATCCTTATGGGTCTTGGGTAGGGAATAAAAGGTAGGGGTGCGGGGAAATTTGGGGACCAGGAACTCTAAGGTGTCTTTGTCAATGAGGCCTGAAAAGTAGGCCTCAGTGCAAAGAGCCCGGAGTTCCTGTGCAAAGGAAAGAACGTGGGTGGAGGAAATGGGTCTGTACCAGTGTTGATTGTGCAGTATAGCAAGGCACATAGATTGATATTGATGATTAGTCATGAGGACAATATTCCCACCTTTGTCTGATTGTTTGATCACAATATCAGAATGTTGCTGTAGGGACCGAAGGGCTCGGATTTGACTAGAGTCGAGGTTTGGGGAGAAATCGGGCCATTTTTGTTTCTTAAGATCATTAATTGTAGCTCGTAAAAAGGCCCATATCTCGGGGCAGGTATTGAGATCGGGGAACCTGCGGGATCGCAGACGGAAAGATTTTGGCAGGGGTATGTGGCTCTGCTTGACCGGAGGGTCACAGTTATTGGGTGCAGGGAGAGTAGGTACATCTGTCCCTGCTGCCGGTATATTTGGAGAGATATTTACACAATCCATGCTCGCCTGTGAAGCTGCGGGGTCTCCGGTATCTCCCTCGTCGAAGAGGAGCATTAGATCACGGAGAGCCCTGAATTCCTCCATCGAGAAACCCTTGGTGCGCTCCGTGAGTTCGCGCTCTAGTCCCTGATTGGTGCGATCTTTATCATACATGAATCTGAAGGTTAAATTACGGGCAAATAAATAAAGGTCTTTAATTGTTTCAGTAACCCTAAGCGCATCAAGGGGACAAAAGCCCAGTCCTAATTGAAGGATCGAAATTTCCTCATTATTAAGTGTGTAGGGGGTGAGGTTAATGACATTGCGGTCAGTATGGTGTAAGGAGGATGGTGCTATTGGGACGGTGGGGGTTTTAGGACATAAGCATCTAGATTGCTCTGTTGTTTTTTTAGATCTAAAAAAATAGCGTCTTCATTGACTTTAGTGTATTTATTGGTCATTAGACCTGAATTCAAAATTTTTGGAATAGTGCCGTGCAGTGTGGAATAGCCAGTTGCCCCTTCCACAGGGGTATTAGTATCCTGTGAAGTTTGTGTAGGAGGTGCCTGAGTGGGTCTAGGGCCTCTAGGGCCTTTCTTATCTTTTTTAGGATTTGTGGGTGGGGTGTTGCCTCCAAAGCGAAGTCTCTTTCGTGAGGCGTTAAGTGCAGATGAAGTGGTAGATTGGGTAGTGTTTAGGGAAGATACCGTAGAAGACAGTGATGAGTCAGATTCAATGTCAGTGGTAAAGTTTCTATTATTGGTACGGGGGGGGCCTCGTCTACCTCGGCCTCTCCCAGGCCAACGGTAGGCCAAACCCTCAGTAAAAGCAGCTTTATCCTTTCCAAATTTGATCTGTTTTTTGACAATGATATCTTTGTTCATAATTTCCAGGTGTTCTCTAAGATCTTTCCATTTGGTTTTGAAAACAGTATTGTCAGTCAAGTGAGAGTATTCAGAGTTGAGTCGCTCGATATCATTGTCAAGAAGGGTCATGTCAAGAGTGTATTGGGTAATCAGTAATCCAATTAATTCCAGACTATTTTTAGTTAGGATATCCTCCCAGGTTTTTTTAAAATCCACTGAGGGGTCCTTGAGGGTAGGAAAGATCTGCCCTCTCAGACCCAAGGGACAGACTTTTTCACTGACATAGAGTTTAAAATATTCAATGTGCCAATGTAAATGGGACTTACGTTTAAGGAGTTTGAACATTCGCGCAAAGAACGTTGAAATGTCATCATCGATTTTATGTTCATTCAGGCAGGAGGTTTTCAGGTTGGACATAAAGCCCGTCCAATCTGTGCCTAGAACGTCCATATTGTACCCGGCTGCCGGCGGCAATCCCCAAGGTATGTTATACTGACACACTACAATAGACTAGAGAGTACAGTTAATAACAAAATCGAGAAAAATATAGAATTCCAGGCGCTAATAATAAGGACGTGTCAGAGGGTGTTGCTGTTCACCTTGAAGTCCAGAAAAGTTGTGGGTGTATTATCCACCCTATGTATACAATAAGGGAAAGCGCCTATGGTCAAAAGGTTAGGTTGTCAAATGTAGAGTACCATCATCCCGAAAAATCTACTACAGAGGGAGGCAGGGAGTAGGGCAGGCCGCAGTTCGCTACTTCTGTCGGCAACTGTCCCTACCCCCCACATGCAAGAAAACAACACAGGGGACTATTTCGGTACTGAGGATAATTAAATAATAGTACAAAGGAATGAAGAGAAGGTGGTAGGATAAAAGCTAAATTTTTAATAGAAAACCATTTTAAAAGAAGATATATACATATATCTAAATATTAGAGTAATAATAGCATATACAGTTGTAATACAGGACAAAGTAATGTATACAACCACATAAATTGTATCTAGAAATGACAGAGGTTCCAAGAGTGACTTAGGTTCTCGACCGGTTTCGCGGTATTCACCGCTTCCTCAGGAGAATAAAGTCTGTAATGTGGCATAAAAAACAAATAATAGATATATAACAATTCACAGATACATGGTTTTTGTGGTGATTACAGCGAAATCATTAAATAATACAATAAACAATAAGGTACAGGTTGAATAAAAGAAGGACAGGCTCACCCGTTCAGGTATTCTCTGTAGGTATATAGGACCCCAAACAAATCCCCCTGCGACGAACACAGGGGTAACAAAACAGCCTCTGGTGGATAAAATATTTAAGTAATTGAGTGTGGATCATTAAACCACAAGATAGACATAGCGTGGTAGAGTATAAGGGTACCCATCAAAAGCTATGAATTTAGAACCCGGTGTGCAAAAAGGAGAAGGATGAAAAGGTGGTTGGAAAGGACAGGAAGGGAGGGGGGGGGGGGGAAAGGGGGGGGGGGGGAAACAGGAAGGGAGAGGGAAGGAAGGAGAGGAAAAGATAAAGGGGAATAAGGGGGGGGGGGGAGGAGAAGGAGGGGATAATGGGGAGGGGGGGGGGGGAGAGGGGAGGAATGAGAGAGGAGGGAAAAGAGGGGAGGGAGGAAGAGGAGGGAGGGAAGGGGGGGGCCGCAGGGGGGGGGGGGGGGAGAAGGGGAGGGGAGAGGGGGCGGGGGAGGGAAGGAGGGGGGGGAAGGAGAGGGGGGGAGGGAGCGGTGGGGTGGTGAATAGGACCTATAACTTAGATCCAGGTGGAAAAGGTGAGACTGGGAAAAGAGAGAGAAATTGCACACAGATAATACGGGCCATCACTTACCCCTACGACATAGATCAACGAGAAGGATGGAATGAGGTAAGGGGGGAGCATATAGTAAAAGGGATCGTGGCGTTAAATGGGTTAAACGATCCGGGCGCTCAGGGGTTAATGATTAACACTCCACAGGCTGGGGTCAGTGGTATGCGCAGGGACAAAAAATCACCACAGCAGCTGTAATAAAATAAGGAAATTTTTTTATTCCACCATATTAACGAAGGGGGGGGGAAAGAACAGACAGTTACCCACACAGCAAAATAGGGGGGGGGGGGAAAGGGGGAACAGCAGCGGTAACTCACTGGGATAAAAAGTATCATAGAGAATATAATAATAAAAATAAATATAAAATTAGGTAGCCAGTACCAGAAGATGACAAGGTAGCAAGTTATATAAAGTCCCCAGTGAGGCAGGGATATTGGGATACCAACAGAGCAATATATAAAAGTGCTGCAAGCAGCCACTGTGTGTGCGGGCGATGGTGACCAAGCCCGCCATGGATGGGAGGGGAGAAAAGTAGGAAGGAGAAACCAGCCAGCGGGGGAGAAAACGGGAAGGAACAGCGAGGAGGGGGGAAGGTGCTGAGACTTACCCGAGATACTGCTCCTCATGAGGCACGCCATCAGAGGCTGTAGGCTTATACAGCGGCCGTGTCCGGCCGCTATAAAAGCACCCCAACCCGGAAGTCAGGGACGTCCTAACGGAGGCGGTCCCTGACGTAACCCGGGTCTGCTCGCCCGCACTGCGCAGGTGCACCATGAGTGCTACTGCGCAAGCGCGCGCTCCCGTCAAAGGGAGTCTAATTCCCAAACGAGGAGACGCAAGCAGTCAAAGGACTGCCAGGGCGGGCATATGTCCGTCGCATAGGAGAGAGACCGGGGCAGCCTACCAACAGAGTCTGAAAGCGGGGGATGGGAGCCTGACCTTGTACAGCAAAAAACATATATGAAGATAAAGCAGCAAAATACAACATAATGAAATAAACATAAAGGAAATTTCTATACAGGCATTGTATAAAATTATTGTGTAAGGGTGTCAGTTACCCATAACTTATGGGGATAAATCTTGGGCAGACATGGTCAATTCATTAGTACTCGGCCCTGGGAGTGCCAAGGTGGGGAAGTGGGAGGGAGGGAGGGGAATGGGGGGAAAAAAAAAAAAAAACACAAGGGGGAGAGGGGGAGGGGGGGAGGAAGGGGAGGAAAGGGAAGGGGGGTGACCATGGACTCATAAGAAAGCCCTATAGGACACCGACTCGTTTAGGCCAGGTGGGGTGGTGGCGTTGAGTCGCTCGATCCAGAGGGACTCCTTCTGCAATATCGAGCGATCCCAATCGCCACCTCTGGGACTGGGTTTAACCACCTCTAATACCAGGAATTTGGCCACGGAATTGTCGAATCTATGATAAAGTCCGATATGTCGGCCAATAGTAGTCAATTTACCGTTTTCTGAGTCATAGAGGTGGTCACCGATTCTCTGCCTAAGTTCCCTGATAGTTTTGCCCACATAAAAGGCTTTGCATACACATTTCATAAGATAGATAACCCCCTTTGTAGCACAGTTCGCGAAGGCCCGTGGAACCAGAGTTTCTCCGTTAGGTAGGGTCACTGTTCTACTTTCGTGGACCCAAGGGCACCGGGGACATTCCCCGCATTGAAATGTGCCATTGGGGCCACTGCGCCCGGGTTTGGTAGGATTGTAGTGGCTGGTAGTTAATTGATCACGTAGTGATCGAGCTCTGCGGAAGACCACCTCTGGTGTATGTCTAATGTATTTAGTTAAAATATGGTGTTGAGCCAAAAGATGCCAATGTTTGGCTAAGATATTCCGCAACACATGGTGGTGTGCAGAATAGGTGGTAATAAATCTTACAGTTTCTGTGGGGGGAGGCGGTTTCCTATCCTTGAAGAGCAGAGAGGTTCGTGAACGTGACAGAGATTTGTTGTAGGCTTTACGTAGAGAGGTGGAGGAGTAACCTCGTCGTAAAAGGCGGTCACGTAGTGCTTTAGCCTGGCGTTTGAAGTCGTTATCATGTGTGCAATTCCTGCGTAGTCGTAGGTATTGGGCATAGGGTATGCTCTGTATCAGGGAATTAGGGTGGGCACTAGTGGCAAATAATAGGGTGTTCCCCGCCGTGGGTTTTCTATACAGGTCCGTTCCTAGGGTACCATCAGGTTGTTTAATGATTAGTACGTCTAGGAAGGGGATTTGTTCTGTCTCGATTTTGAAGGTAAATTTAAGGTTAAGGTCATTGTTATCAAGTTGACGTAAGAATTGTAAAAGTTTTTCCCTGGAGCCCGACCAGATCATGAACAGGTCATCAATAAAACGATACCATACCAAGATATCGCTTAGAAATTCCGTGTATTGGTCATGAGCATGAATCTGTCGCTCCCAGCCCCCTAGATATAAGTTGGCATATGCTGGGGCACAGGACGTCCCCATTGCGACACCCTGTATTTGTAAAAATAATTGATCATTAAAGGTAAAATAGTTTTTGGTTAAAATAAAATATAGTAGTGTCAAAATGAACTGATTCAGGGGCCAGGTCGTTGTGTCTTGTTCAGCTAGGAAGGAACCAGCCGTCCGTACGCCCTGCTCGTGGGGGATACTGGAGTAAAGAGCCTCAATATCAACAGCCACGAGCAGGGCGTCAGGAGGGATCTGGATACCATCAAGATGTTGTAGCAAGTCGGTAGTGTCCCTGATGTACGACGGGAGGCTACGGACATGGGGCATTAGGAAGGCGTCAACAAATTTGCTTGCATTGTCTGTTAAGGAACCTATCCCCGACACTATAGGTCTTCCGGGGGGGCGGTGTAAATCCTTATGGGTCTTGGGTAGGGAATAAAAGGTAGGGGTGCGGGGAAATTTGGGGACCAGGAACTCTAAGGTGTCTTTGTCAATGAGGCCTGAAAAGTAGGCCTCAGTGCAAAGAGCCCGGAGTTCCTGTGCAAAGGAAAGAACGTGGGTGGAGGAAATGGGTCTGTACCAGTGTTGATTGTGCAGTATAGCAAGGCACATAGATTGATATTGATGATTAGTCATGAGGACAATATTCCCACCTTTGTCTGATTGTTTGATCACAATATCAGAATGTTGCTGTAGGGACCGAAGGGCTCGGATTTGACTAGAGTCGAGGTTTGGGGAGAAATCGGGCCATTTTTGTTTCTTAAGATCATTAATTGTAGCTCGTAAAAAGGCCCATATCTCGGGGCAGGTATTGAGATCGGGGAACCTGCGGGATCGCAGACGGAAAGATTTTGGCAGGGGTATGTGGCTCTGCTTGACCGGAGGGTCACAGTTATTGGGTGCAGGGAGAGTAGGTACATCTGTCCCTGCTGCCGGTATATTTGGAGAGATATTTACACAATCCATGCTCGCCTGTGAAGCTGCGGGGTCTCCGGTATCTCCCTCGTCGAAGAGGAGCATTAGATCACGGAGAGCCCTGAATTCCTCCATCGAGAAACCCTTGGTGCGCTCCGTGAGTTCGCGCTCTAGTCCCTGATTGGTGCGATCTTTATCATACATGAATCTGAAGGTTAAATTACGGGCAAATAAATAAAGGTCTTTAATTGTTTCAGTAACCCTAAGCGCATCAAGGGGACAAAAGCCCAGTCCTAATTGAAGGATCGAAATTTCCTCATTATTAAGTGTGTAGGGGGTGAGGTTAATGACATTGCGGTCAGTATGGTGTAAGGAGGATGGTGCTATTGGGACGGTGGGGGTTTTAGGACATAAGCATCTAGATTGCTCTGTTGTTTTTTTAGATCTCCCCCCCCCCCCTCCCTTCCTGTCCTTTCCAACCACCTTTTCATCCTTCTCCTTTTTGCACACCGGGTTCTAAATTCATAGCTTTTGATGGGTACCCTTATACTCTACCACGCTATGTCTATCTTGTGGTTTAATGATCCACACTCAATTACTTAAATATTTTATCCACCAGAGGCTGTTTTGTTACCCCTGTGTTCGTCGCAGGGGGATTTGTTTGGGGTCCTATATACCTACAGAGAATACCTGAACGGGTGAGCCTGTCCTTCTTTTATTCAACCTGTACCTTATTGTTTATTGTATTATTTAATGATTTCGCTGTAATCACCACAAAAACCATGTATCTGTGAATTGTTATATATCTATTATTTGTTTTTTATGCCACATTACAGACTTTATTCTCCTGAGGAAGCGGTGAATACCGCAAAACCGGTCGAGAACCTAAGTCACTCTTGGAACCTCTGTCATTTCTAGATACAATTTATGTGGTTGTATACATTACTTTGTCCTGTATTACAACTGTATATGCTATTATTACTCTAATATTTAGATATATGTATATATCTTCTTTTAAAATGGTTTTCTATTAAAAATTTAGCTTTTATCCTACCACCTTCTCTTCATTCCTTTGTACTATTATTTAATTATCCTCAGTACCGAAATAGTCCCCTGTGTTGTTTTCTTGCATGTGGGGGGTAGGGACAGTTGCCGACAGAAGTAGCGAACTGCGGCCTGCCCTACTCCCTGCCTCCCTCTGTAGTAGATTTAAGTGAATGTGGTGAAATGTCACTTTGCAAAGTATACCCAATATTCGGCAGCTTAGTCTTTGTGCTGGAAGTGTACAGGGAGTGCGCTGCCAGCACATAAAGATTGCTGCCCAGCAACACATATGTGCAGCGTGTGGGCGTTAAAGCCCAGCATTTTACCGACGCACATATGGGTTGCTGGGGCAAAAAAGGGATTATTACCTAATGTTTTTGAGGATAATGAACCTCTCTGCTCTCTACTGCATCATAGCTTTACCACCACTGCTGGTGCTGAAAAGCAGCAGTGTCAATAGCCATTACAGCTTAATATGAAAATATGTCCCATCTGCCACATCATGATGAAGAACCTGACCTATACGTGTTTATCTATCTTTAAACAGTGGTAAATCATGCCTACACTAATTTCTGGAAATAACCGCAGCTGTTGCACTTTATAATATATTTAAATAACTAAGGTCCCCTTATTAAAAAAAAAAAACTTTAGGGAATCATGTCCTAAAAAAATTAAATCACCAGGGTCCCACCCACTATTCAATAAAACGTGCAAAACAGTGTTACAACTCACCAACATCCAACTCCAATTGGTCCTAGTATATGTATGTATGAAAGTGAGTTAGGGACCTTAGATTGTAAGCTCCTTGAGGGCAGGGACTGATGTGAATGTACAATGTATATGTAAAGTGCTGCGTGAATTAACGGCGCTATATAAATACCTGAAATAAATAAATAAACTTAAGTTATGGAATAGTTTAATACATTGAAAATATTTTTAAATCTCGAATTGAGATAAGCAACATGCAAGATAAACAAATGTATTAAAGTCCATACATCTACCATTGATCCGTAATGCTGGCTATTCTTCACAAAATGTAAAAGTTGACCTTTTAAATACACAGAGAAATGAGAGACCACTTTTTTTAAACCAGGAGATAAACTTAATATATTGGTTGGCAATATAAACATTTGTTTGCGGAAAACTCCCTCCTTGTATCCACAAGAAAGAAAAAACTTATAGGTCCACTAAAAAAATTCTTTTATTTTTTGCTAAACCAGTTTCTTGCCCTAAACAAAAGGAAAACTGTTAGCATTAGCATTTGCTGTTTCCTGTACATACAGGTTCCCGTTCACCAGACGCAATTCAGGCTAAATCTGGTAATTTCTCTAGATTTTAGTACTGTCAAAGCAGCTGCAGAAGTATCTTGATGCTGGTCAGTGTCATATTATCCGTTTACATAAACATCTGTCTTAGTGTAATACACAATTAAAGGAAATCATTTACTAAAGCTTTGCCAAATAGCCGATCATGTTAAGGGGAATTTTGCATCAATAATGCAAAATAAATTTATTTTTTAACCTGATTGGCTGTTTAAAGTGAAAACAGGTGTGCCGATTTGGCATGCCTTTTAGCAGATTACTTCATAAGATGGAACTAATTTCACATTATCCGTGTTTGGTAGAAAAAAAACCTCTCCTTTTGTCTTTTCTAACCAAAAACAACCTAGGTAATCCATTTTCAATATGTTGTAGAATCTGACACTCCTGTAAAGTAATAAATTAATTATTTTCCCCATTACCCACCAAAAATTATATTAAAGTTTATTTTTGGACATCAACCATGCCTGGGAACTTTTGAAAACCAGTGGACCTGAGAACAGAAGTAGGAAAAAGGGTAGAGTAGGGGATGGGGCTAATATCAGCCCCAAGACAAATTTAATGGTTGCAGCATGCTCTAAAATAGAAACAATAGTTGTTGCATATTGCACTAAATTGAAGAATTTAACCACTTGCCACACGCCATATAGCACATTTGTCAGACGCGAGTAGAGGAGAGCCGATCAGCTGCTCCTCTGACGGGGGGGGTCTGTGCTGATTGATTATGAGCACAGCCCCCCGAGGATGGCCACTAGGACCACCAGGGATGTCACCGCAAGGTATGCCACCCTAGACCACCAGGGATGTCAATCAGTGCCCACAATTGATGCCAATCAGTGCCCACAATGGATGCCAATCAGTGACCACAATGGGCATAACTGATTGGCAGGCATTATTGTTTGGCACTGATTGGCATCCATCAGTACCATACATAACAGTACATCAGTGACACCTATCAGTGCCCATCCATGGCCATCCGTGCTGCCTATCAGTGCCCATCCGTGCCGCCTGTCAGTGCCCATCCGTGCCGCCTGTCAGTGCCCATCCGTGCCACCTGTCAGTGCCTATCAGTGCCGCCTATCAGTGCCCATCCGTGCTGCCTATCCGTGCCCATCCGTGCTGCCTGTCCGTGCCCATCCGTGCCTGTCCGTGCCCATCCGTGCCTCATATCAGTGCCACCTATCAGTGTCCCATCAGTGCTGCATATTAGTGCCCATCATCAGTGCCCATCAATGCCACCTCATCAGTGCCACCTCATTGGTGCACCTCATTTGTGCCCACCAGTGCCGCCATATCAGTGCCAGTCAGTGAAGCCCCATCAATGCCCAGCAGTGAAGGTGAAAACGTACTTATTTACAAAGTTTTGTAACTGAAAAAAAAAACTTTTTTTTTCAAAAATTTCGGTCTTTTTTTATTTGTTTAGCAGAAAATAAAAATCCCAGAGGTGATCAAATACCACCAAAAGAAAGCTCTATTTGTGTGAACAAAATGATAAAAATTTATTTTGGTTACAGTGTAGCATGACCACGCAATTGTCATTCAAAGTACAACAGCGCTGAAAGCTGAAAATTGGTCTGGGCAGGAAGGTGTATAAGTGCCTTGTATTGAAGTGGTTACGTGGTGCAAATAATGGGGCTAACAGTGGCAAAGGAAGAAATGCCCCAATATCAGTGTGGACCCCCACGATAAGAGAAAAAAGTATCCCAAACATTAATTTATGCCTGCAGTGTATGTGGGGTGCAACCTACTTTGCACAAGGTGCCTACTAAAACCCAAAATCAGCCAAAACATCACTAGTATCACTAGTCTCACTAATTAGGTTTGTAGAATGCCTTTGTTCAAATTACTTTGTAGCAGCCCAAGAAGGAGATTGCTGTGAACAAAACTGAAAAATTAAAGCCAACTCTGGGCTTGTGACTTATGATAAGTGCATCCCGGGCTCACCTATGAAGGTCAGTAGGCAGCACTGTATACTATGTGTAGCGCACCCCCTAAAGAGCCACAGGTGAAATGGTATTCCCCACCCTGCACAGTCAGGCACACCAAATTTTCAAAGTCTCCCAGAGTCAGAAAACAGTCCAGCACTTTGTTTTGTTATTTTCTTGAGGAGATTAAAACTTGGATGGGGAATAGGGGTATTATGTGATGCCCACTTGAGGGACATTTTTTTCTATATACAGTCTATATACACTACTCTGTTTCCTACAGCACACAACCCCTATAAAAATCACAAATTAACATACCCAGAAAGATTAGCCCTCAATTTATTGAAAACCAATG
The DNA here is from genome assembly GCF_042186555.1 of Aquarana catesbeiana. Lineage (NCBI taxonomy): Eukaryota > Metazoa > Chordata > Amphibia > Anura > Ranidae > Aquarana > Aquarana catesbeiana. The sequence continues at coordinate 273,421,557 of NC_133326.1, forward strand.
AGAATGTTATCATTAAATCAGCAGATAAGGGTGGTAGCATTGTGCTGCAAAACCGGGTAGACTACATCAAAGAGGCCAGTAGACTACTTGGAGACTCACAAACCTATACAAAATTGCAAGAGGACCCCCTACCTAGTTTCACCATTGATGCTACAATTTTAGTTAATCAAGCTACCAAAGATAATGTAATTACCAAAAACGAAGCTTGATTCTTGGTTAAAAAATATCATCAAACTCAGTATTTCTATGTTTGCCAAAAGTTCATAAAAGCACTACCAACCCCCCTGCCAGACCCATAGTTGCCTCTATGAACAGTATTACTAGTGGTTTTTCCCAGTATGTAGACCTTTTTCTACAACCTTTTGTTTCCAATTTACAATCCCATATCAAAGATGGAATACACCTGCTTGAACTATTAGGTCCATACCAATGTGAGCCCAACTATACCTGACTCTCACTGGATGTCCAATCATTATACACATCCATCCCCATAATGTCGGCATGCAGGCCATACAACACTTTCTGTCAGAAGACCCATCTATTCATCCAAACCAAGTTAAATTCATTCTAGATGCCACATTCTTCTGCCTGACCCATAATTATTTAATGTTTGAAGACCACTACTACCTTCAAACCCATGGCACTGCCATGGGCACCAATTTTGCACCTTCATATGCCAACTTAACTATGGGTCTTTGGGAAACACGATACATATGGGCAAATAACCCCTTCATGGCCAAAATTATATTTTACAGTGGTTATATTGATGACATCATTATTATCTGGGACGGTAATACCAATGATATTGAATCTTTCGTTTCCCATTGTAATAATAACAACATGGGCCTATCCTTTACATCTGTTCACGATAAAACACATCTAGCATTCTTAGACCTTGATCTATTTCATAATACTGGTCACATTCATGCAAAAAAATATTGCAAACCCACTGCTAGGAATTCCTATCTGCACCTCAATAGTTGCCATCACCCTCGTTGGTTAACATTCCAAAAAGTCAATTCTGCCGTATCAGACATATTGCACCATGCAGTCAGACTATCAGACACAAAGTATAAATCTCAAACAAAAATTTATTGAAAAAGGCTACCCTCCATCACTCATCGAACAAGCCTACACCACATATGTCAATCCTGATACTCATACCCATAAAATGAATTCATCAAAAGGACATTCGGTTCACGACTCAATTTCATAACAAATACAAAAATATGGAACACATAGTTCATAAACATTGGCCAATACTACTGCAGGATCCCCATCTCAAAGACAGTATACCAAATAAACCTAAATTTTCATATAGGAAAGCACCTAACATTAAGCGAAAGATTGCCCCAAGCAAACTCAAAAAGAAAACAAATACATCATCTTCACTCCAACTCTTTTTTGGGATTGGGATGTATCAATGCCGCAAACCCCTTTGCCTTACATGCAGTCTTGTACAACATGGTCAAAAAACATTCACGATTAAAAATAAAACATACAAAATTTCGGAATTCTACACCTGTTCTACAGACCATGTAGTATACTGCCTGACCTGCCCCTGCGACCTCCACTATGTAGGTCGAACTATACGCCCCCTACGCCAGCATTTTGGAGAGCACCGCTGATTCATCGAGGCTGGTAAAGACCACCATAGCGTCCCACAACATTTCACCCAACATCATCCTAAATCCACCGTAGGCATAAAAGTATGGATCATCGAATCCATACCAGCCACTCTCCCTGCGGTAGAGAGATTTACCCGTTTCTACCAACGGGAGACTTATTGGATATACGCACTTGACATACTTTCGCCTGGAGGTATTAATGAAGAATTGGAAATTAGCACCTTACTCTAGATGATACTACATTTAACATACAGACTGTGATATTATGGTGTCTATTCATTATCCACTACTAGTATACTATCCACCTTTAACCTCCTAAATTTATGTTGTCTAAGTTATATGATCTAATACATTTAGTTGTTCATTTATCATTCATCCCCCCTTATTATCATATCCATACGTCATGGTGTTTGCCTGTTATACATGTACATATCTGCCATCTGTCACAATCAAATACTATTTGTAGAGCATCCATTACATCTTACCTATTCCTATAAGTTAATTCCCTATAGTAGATTTGTGACCTTATTTGCGGGCGTGTAAATGCCCGGCCGCCCCTGTAACACACTCGCATACTTATTTACAGTCTATTATTATCTATTATTATCTATTATTGTCAGAGTATTGCTACAGGCATAATCTGCACTATTTGCATAAGTATCCATCACCTCCTATTACCCTTCTGTAGTTTATAGACGCCCAGACGCCCCTGTAACACTTCTATATACTAGTACACAGTTGAGTGATACCTCTCACAGTGAGATTATTACTACAGGCATAATCTGCTCCATTCATACAACTTGTATAAGCATCCACTATTTTCCTCTATCTGTCTTAAGTGTATAGACGCCTGGCCACCCTTGTAACACACCTATACACTTTTCATAGTAGAGTAATATTCAGCATTGTTTTATCATTGTTACAGACATAATCAGTACAATTCACACAACATCCACTATACACTATCGCTTATTCCTTTTTTTAAAATTTTTTTATCCCCTTACAATAGATTTATTACTTCATTTGCATGTGTACACACAGGTGTGTAGCTCCCCGGCTGCCCTTGTAACACGGCTACATATTTATTCATTGTTAATTCAACATTAGACTTAAGACCTTATTTGCATGTGTACAAACGCCCGGCTGCCTTTGTAACATGTGCACATAGATGCCTGGTCGCCCCTGTAACACATGTGTATAAACGCCTGGCCGCCCTTGTAACACGGCTATAGATTTATTCATTGTCAACTCAACATTAGACTTATGACCCTATTTGCATGTGTGCAAACGCCCGGCCGCCTTTGTAACACATGCATATAGACACCCGGCCGACCATGTAACACACCTGTATATTGATTCAATGTTAACCTTACGTTTGTATATTTATTTATTATTGTTATTTTAACCACTGCCATCTGTGCCCTGTACCCCTGTGTCAAATTCCTTCAGGACTTCATTGTATATAGCATTGACATTTATGATCCATTTTGTGAGTGAACGGTCGTTTTGGCTATCCTCGTAATACATCTGTCACTTCCCTAATCATTGTGTATGCAACATCTGCCCACACTCCTCCCCTTGCTCCTCCCCCTCACCATTCATAAGCCAGCTTGAGGAGTATGGGCGTAGGTCTGACGAAGGAGCCGCACATGCTCTGAAACGCGTTACCGCCCCTTCTCTACACTGACACCATCAGCCTTGTGTGTCCCGCAGTGAATACAGGCTTCCCTGCTGCCTCCTCTTTCCAACATGCATGATAACGCTTTACAGCTGCTGGACGGCTCTACACTGCTCTCTACCACCATGCTGAGGATGGACACATGCCACAGATGAGGACTCCTGATTTTATCATGTCTTTTAACACTCAACAATCTTTTGAGTGCTTTTAACCCTTTCTGCACGTTATTAAATTTTGCATACTGCACTTAGAGGCGCCTTTCTTTTCCTTTTTTAGCTTACATCCCTGTGACTACTGATCCCTGCACCACCTCTTCAGCCACTGCCAGCCCACCTGGCTGCAGCTGCCTTTTTCACTAGCCCTCCTGGCTACTTCTCCACAGTCCTCCCAGACTGACACTCTCTCTCTCTCTCTCCACAGTCCTCCCAGACTGTTCACTCACCAATCCACCTAGCTGACTCCTCTGGAGAACTCCTGGAGGTGCTGACCTGCTTCTGCTGTCCTCTCCTTGCTCCTATGTGTGTTGTAGAGGGTCCCTCCAGCACCCGAGCCCCAGGCCTCAGATCACCCACCCCCAGACTAGGGGACACCCTCAAGAGCCACCAACAGCCTCCTCAGCACTCCTTCTCCATCTTCCACCTGACTGCCCCTGCTGGCATGACTTATGAGTATTTATGAGGTGTCTGCTCCCTGCCAGCCTATTTTGCTGGGGATTGGCTTAAAAAGTCCATCATGATATAAACCATTAAGGTCACCATGTGAATCAACAAATATAATAGTGACAAGACTGTCCTGAAACTGAGTACTGAAAGCACTGGACCCACGGTAAGTAGTTAATATATGCGATAAACAAACTTGTTGCAACATTGATGAACACCAAAATATGTGATCGTGGACCCACAGAGCGTATGCTGTATGGGTCAAACAGGCTTAAATTGCTCACTGGCAATGGAGGGGGGACACCAAAGATGAACTGAAGGTGGAATCCTAGCGGTTCTTTCCCAGGGGCATCTTCTCCATATAGAAGCTTAAGCATCCTCGGACATACCCCAGACGAAGTCCTGTGTGACGAAACGCGTCGGGAGGACTCCACTGCCGCCATTTTAAACACACAAGCGCTTTTTTACCTTGAGATGTAAGTGTTTCTCTTTCAATAAAAATTTTTATGGTTTACGGAATTACACTATATGGCCCCTTCTTAATTTTATGTGGGTTATGTCCGAGGACGCTTAAGCTTCTATATGGAGAAGATGCCCCTGGGAAAGAACCACTAGGATTCCACCTTCAGTTCATCTTTGGTGTCCCCCCTCCATTGCCAGTGAGCAATTTAAGCCTGTTTGACCCATACAGAATACGCTCTGTGGGTCCCAACTTTCTGGTAAGCCTCCATTCATTCGGGTGGTGGTTTTGCACAAGTGTATATCAACACATATTGGATTTTGTTTGAAGGTTTCCACGATCACATATTTTGGTGTTCATCAATGTTGCAACAAGTTTGTTTATCGCATATATTAACTACTTACCGTGGGTCCAGTGCTTTCAGTACGCCTCCACTCAGTTTCAGGACAGTCTTGTCACTATTATATTTATTGATTCACATGGTGATCTTAATGGTTTATATCATGATGGACTTTTTACGTATTTAACATGGACATTCACTAATATGTAATATTATTTTTTGACATTTTTTCTTTTTATTGCATGTGTTATTGCATTATTCCTTTCTCTATATTTTTGCATCACTTTTAGCGCTACACTTGGTTGTATATGATTTATAGCAAAATTTCTATTTGTTGTGTTAGCTACTTAACTTTAGTTTGAGTAAGCGCATGGTTTATTGATTTTTTTTTATGCCTGCTCAGTCATCCAGCCTCCCTGAGTCACTCAGCCCTGACCCAGATCCAACCCTGGCCTGGCTCTCAGCCAGACCAAATTATCCTACACTACAACTATACACACTAGCACACTAGAAGGTGTTACATATGTTTTTCACTTACCTTATTCTGAAGTCTTCACGATATTCAGGGGATGCCTCAGACATCAACACATCAACAGGGTTCTGGCACACAATGTGGGAGGATTGCCTGGGTGCATTTAAAGTAAATACTGCAGCACACACGTTCACCAAAACACTGGGGACAGAAAAACCTGTTAGGCTTCATGTACACTGGCAGCTCCCACACTTGAGTTTTTGGCGTTTTTTGCCAAAGCTCCTAAACACAGCATAAAAGCCTATGTGTCAATGTACCCATAGGCTTTTAGCAGAGTTTAGGAGCTGCGGCATTTAGGTGAGGATAAACCTCCCTCTCCTGAGCACGGAATAATCCAGTTCAAGATAGGAATGTTTTTACAGCCACCATAGGAAACCGCAAATTGTGCAACATTTTCCCACAGCCGCGGTCAGGGTAGGCTAGTGTACATGTAGCCCATAGGTGTGCGCAACCTATTGCATTAGTGTGCACCCCAAAGCTCAAATACAAATGCCTTTCTCTGCAGCCTCAGTTGCACAGCATAGTGAATGAATAGGAAGTTCTCTGTGTTGAGCGGCTTCCTGTTCATTCACCGACTGAAGCATAGTAAACACAGTTTACTGTGTTTCAGTTATGAATGGATACAGTGAGTGTGTTCACTGTGTTCATGTAGAAAAGAAAGTGGCAGTGTGCAGAGGGTTTATTCGGAATTTGTAGCATTTAGAAAAGGAAGTGGCAATGTGCAAAGGGTTCATTCAGATTTTGTAGCATTTAAAAAAGGAAGGCGCTGGTAAATGATGTATTTACTAGCTCCTTCCTCCACTCTCCATCCTAAAACATTCCCAGCAGCTGGGGGAAGAGGAGGGAAGCCAGCAGCACTGCGAGGCGGGGGGGGCAACATGGGGGAGTGCATGTGGTGATTTGGGTGTTCCCAGGAACACCTGGCACACCCCCTGCGCACGCCTATGATGTAGCCTTAATGTTTGCCTCAAATCTCCAACATACCAATCTACAAATTCTGAACTTCCTAGACTGATGGTTTTTGGGTTCTTATTTTATATATTGTTGTGTTGATCACCTCAAAATAGACATATCTAATACGTTTGACAACCTCAGTGGGTAAAACAGAGTATCAACACATAAGCAGTAGAGACAAATACACCAAAAATTTGAAAACTAGAAAAAATGAATCCCCTTTATTGCAAAGCAATCGCAATCTTAAAAAATAGAGCTAAGAAGGCCCCACATCATAAAAGCACACATTATTAACCTTTTTCTGAATATTGGATATGCCTCCAATCTCTACATATATGCATAAGGACAGATGTATGCAGAGAAATATCCAAATTAATGACCCATAAAGTAGTGTAGCCAGTGGAAAAGCATGACAGCAAATAAACTATCAAGCGCTCAGCAATAGCAACCTACATGTTTTGTTTATCACTGGTTCCTTTAAAACCATTGTAAAGTCATATGTTACATGCAGTGGAAAGCAAATATAACACCAATAACTATGTAACTATGAGACTCACTTTTTGACAACATTGCTTAATAATGTTTGCGGTCGGGAATAGCTGAGAAATGTGAGCTGCCATATACCAATCCCAAATGACGTATAGTTAGCTTAAGCCAAACATTCGGTCAATGTTCAGTTTGCTAAACACATTTATAAATATTATTTGACTTGATCAAATTTGTAAAACGAAGCTATTCAAATTAGGCCTATCACTAATGTGTTTATTTTTAGGCCGAGAACTTGCCAAGTCTTTGATTGCACAAGAATGCTCACAGCTCAAAGCATTTAACTCCTAAGTTATCACTGTTTATCAGTTCATGTTGTAGTGATCATGTAAAATTAATGGGTGGATTCAATAAGAATTTGACCCTGACATCCAACGTTCCCTAGAACACACACGTTTCAAGTGAATACAAAAATTTCAGTGCAGTGTTTGAGAAAACAATTTAACTTATGTGTGCAGTTGTACCTTTATCAAAATGTCATAATGGCTTGCGGCCAGCAAGCTCACATTGTTAGCATTTTACAGATAATTTATAGATGGAGGTTACTGCTATTTCGTAGCTACTTGTGGAACAACTGTTTCTTTTAAGATCAGCGATCCAGTAAAAAAAGCGTTAACAGTCTTATTTCACACAGTATGCATTGCCAACAAAGCTACCATTTTTTCTACGGCACAACAGGAACTTTCTTTTAAAAACAACTTCACCTACAACACATTCATTTCAATGTGTGGCAAACAAGACTTTACTTACCTGCACATAGCAAGTAGATAACTATAATTTATTGAAAGGAAAGGCTTTAAATAAGATATTTAAATTGCTAAAAGGATTTTTCCATCCTTTTACTTGCAATAGTTTAAGTTCTTTATGAATAACTGATCACAAGCAAGAGAAATAATAAAATATGATTTACACTATTCTCTTTGCTAAATGCACATCCTCTACTATTTTAGTAAAGTCCCTCCAGTAGATATTGACAGTGAAAAAACGTGAAAAATCTCTAGATAAAAAATGTGTGTATATGAACTTTTGGTTATGTACATATAAAGTCCCAATAAATATATATATGTGAATAAACCAAAAGGTTTTGGCCAAAACAGTAAATAGTGAAAATAAAGTTTGTTCAGTGTTCAATAATCATAAACTGTGTTCCGGATCTTGGTTAAATTATTCCACCACCATCAACACCTGCCACACATCCTACTCACCGAAATCCCATGACACCCATTACAGGTAGTCATATAGGCATAAACGACAATCCAAATCGGCCTCACCAATGGTTATCGCAATCAGGATTCGATCAGTACCAATCATCGGATGTTTGAAAGGGGTAAGCTCCAGATTAAGTGATTTTCCATACCCACAGCAGCAAACAAAGTTTTAGTGGGGAATAAAGAAAAATGGAACTTCCATAGTGAAGTAAGTTGTAGTTTATTCCAAAGAATTCATTAAAAACAGATTAAAAAACAAATAAAAAGAGGTTTTAAAAACTAAGGGTTTTTCCTTTAGCAGCTGATGCTTGCACGTGTTAAAAAGAAGCTATCAGCGTTCGGACTGCTTCACAAACAGCGGAGAAGTCGTGTCACGTTCAATAAGCCCAACATGTTTTATCAGTAAGCTCTGACGTCATCAGGGGTCATGTCATCAGGGGTTTTTCACATAAGCAAATAATATATACTTAGTGTGATATGCCTGGGTTTATGACAGCTTTATTTAAAAATGTGTATGTGATTATCTGTGCACAAGCGTGTGAATAATTGTGTGAATAATAATAATAAATTGTGTGAATAATAAAGTGTGAATAATAATAACCAATGTCTGTAATCTAATGTTGTATGTGTTTTCAGCAATCATCAAATAATCTGAAAAGAACAGAAACAACTATCAACCAATCATAAACAACACAACAGTAAAAGTCCATATAATTGTGAATGTAGTTTTTCCTCATGACTTGTGATGTATATCACTCTCAGGCAAGTGCTGCAAGAACATGCAAGTAGAAAACACCTCCACCACAGTGAATCCCTTATGGGCAAACTCTCACCTCTCTGTATTGACTCCCACAACAAAGGTCAACATGCGCTGCAGCACTAGATGGACTTCTTTCCTTCTTAGTCAGCAAGGACTCTGACTCTTGGAGAAACTCAGCAGCTCAGGTGGGTGGATGGATGATTCAGTGTGTATTTACATATTAAAAGACAATGAAAACCTATATAGTGCTCACTGTTATTTTATTTAAATAGCTGGCCCCCTGATGACGTCATTATGATGAAAGGCCTAGGGGCGTGGCCAAGGCATGGCTTCACGCCACTGAGAGAGAGAGCAAGCAAGCTCACAGTAGAAGCTTACATTGAAGGATCCAAACCATTGCCATCCACCCTGACTGTTGCAGATGGGAACTTTTTAAAGCTGTATAGGGCATGTATGGTCATGTGAATAGCTTTCTATTTTTATGCTTTAAATAAAATAACAGTCAGCACTATATAGGTTATCATTGTCTTTTAACATATAAATACACACTCCATCATCCAGTACTTATTGTTATTTTATTTAAAAAAATGATTGTACCCTAGGGAAGGCATAAAGGTAAAAAAGCTTTAATAATAAATGAAGCAAATGAACATATTCATAGGCATATGATAATCATAATAAAATGTATACTTGGTTCCACATATGTGTATTCCACTCTTGGCTGTTAAACTGTAATTGGCCCTTAGTCACTGAATAGGATTGTGGTCACAAGCACAGTGTCCACAGCTGAATAAAGTCATAGCATTTGCTGTGATTTGTTGGGTCCTCAGCTGAGGTGTTGCTAGGATTGTAAAAGATTGTGGACACCTTTGGGCACCCCAAGGAGAGTGATAATGTGGCGCACATTGTGCATTGCAGCAAACAGTGGGTGTGACCCAATTGCATTAATAGTGGGAGGAGCTTAACAGGGCATAGCTTAGTAAGACCCAAGCCTACTTGCTGTATGCATGGCACACATATGCCACAGTTCTTGATCCCATAAAATATGCTTTAACTGCTGTGTCACAAGCAAGAGTCTCACAAACATGTACAAACCAGAGCACAATCATTTTTTTAAAAATTACATGCTTCTATTATATATGTATGCTTAAAAAAGAGAGCGCAGACACTTTGCCTAACAAAGTTGGAGAGCAGGAGATAAAATTTTCCGACAACAAAATCCGATCGCGTCAATTCCGACTGTGTGTGGCCTGTTCCGACGCACAAAGTGCCACGCATGCTCAGAAGAAATTCCGGCACGGAACAGCTCGTTCTGGTAAACTTAGCGTTCGCAATGGATACTGCACTTTCGTCACGCTGCAATGTAAAAAATGGTTTAATACAGCGCACTCTCTTCTTCTTTATAATGTGACAAGAATTAAGTAGTTTTGCTGCTCATATTCACACACAATTCTCACAAAGTTTTATTTTTGTTTTTTTATTGGGATTCCCTGAATATATTGTTATTAGTTGTCACATCTGACATAATTTTTTTTTTTATTTAATTTTTTGGGGGATTTTAAGCCTTTTTTTTTTTTAATTTAATGTTTGTATTTTTTCCAAGGCTGATCTTTGTTCAATGTTATTTTTTATTTTTACTCCAGAATATTTTTGTGTGTGTTTTGTGTGTCAAGTTACCCCAACACCATTGATATCTTTCATTATTTAATCTCAAGGAGATTGTTGTTGGTGTCCCTTGTTCATTTCACATTGTATATTTGAAATGTACCTGAATCCTCACAAAAAAACTGTCATTTTTGAAGTAAAACACATAGGAGAGTATAATTCAAAACAAAAATCCTTTATTAAGGGCTCAGAACCAAACAAAGAGGAAGGCAACACTGGATCAACATGAGAAATTAGCGAAGCCTGGGACCCTCACGGCAGACATCAATTCTTGAACATCAAAATTGGTGGCCTGAGGAGTCCATATGTAAGGGAGGGCAGTCTGGTCCAGAATTCGCAGAGATCTGGAAAGCAGCAGATGACATCTGTGTCCCCAGGCTGTGGTACCACAAGAGGCTGCATTTTTTGGCCGACCAGACTGGATCCAGGGTCCTCACTTTCTGGTCTTCCTTCCACACCTCCTTCCCGGCTGTGGCTGTGCTGTTGGAGATGTGGCAGGAGGAGGAGTAGGACCTGGAGGAGGACTGGGAGAAGGAGGAGGAGGAGGACCTACAGGAGGAGGAGGAGGACCATCGCAAAGGTGTGTCTGAGCTGTAATTTGGCCCCTCATACCTTTATTAAGAGTCTCCAATATGAGTGACTCACACATGAGTTGTTGTCCCTCCTCCATCCTCTGCATTTTATATGCAATGACGGCAGCAATGTCCTCCTCCACGGTCTGTCGTGCTCCCAGGACCTCTGTAGCCCTCCAAAAGAGTCCTCTGGCAGCCTCCTCTAGGGCACTCCTCCTACTGCCACTTTCTCTTCTCAGGGGGGGTGGAGGGACCTGCAGATCAGCCAGCCGGCTCGGCCCGGCCACCTCCTGGCTGAGACTTCCCTGTGTATGAAAAAGGGACATAGTTTTAGTTTTTGCTTCATCAATCACAATCATAAATTAGTACTCCCAACTAACATCTAGTTAACATCATTGATTGGACAAGCAGAAATATTTAGAGGAATGCTATACCTGGCTCAATCTGAGCTCCTCCACATGTGGCCTGGAAGGCCCAGGTTGGGCGTCAGAAGCCTCAGCCGGGGGGGAAGGAAGTGTGGAAGGAAGACTGGAGAGGGATGACCTGGGTTTAGTCTGGCCTGCCAGAAAATGAAGCCTGTCGTAGGGCAAACTCTCACCTCTCGTAGTACAACATCCTGGGGACATAGATGTCATCTGCTGCTCCGGATCTCTGTGAATCCAGGACCTTCTTGCGCTCCCTTAGAAATGTGCTCCTCAGGCCACCAATTAAGATCTTTAAATAGGTGATGTCTGCCGTGGGGATCACCTGCTTCACAATTTCACACAATTGCTCCAGTGCTGCCTTCCTCTTTGCTTGGTTCTTGAAATGGGGGTGTTTAATCTCCCACAGACATGGCAGCTCCCTTAACATATCTAGGAATACTGACATGAAGTCATTATCTTTCATTAGCATATCCATGTTCACTGCAAGACACAACACAAGACAAAGCCTAATGTCAGACAAAACTCTCCTAATCTTGTTACAATATAGGCCTCAATCTAGAAGCAGTATAGGCACAAGTTTGTCTCTTACCTTCGTTGTTACGATCGGCGTGTCCAATGCTCCTTCCTCCGCTCACAGATCGTACGTAATACGCACGTGTGTTGCGCTTTATATACACTGCGCATGCGTGTAACTCCGCCCGCCCCTGATGTTCTTTCTATTCTATTCCCCGCCCCTTTTCGTTTGGCGCAGTGGGGGAAGAGCACATGGTGGAGTCACAGCAGGTGCGTGATAATTACAGGAACGAGGAGGAGGAGGATGAAAGCCCGGATCCGGACACGTCCCAATCCAGAAGGAGACGTTTTAAGGCCACAAATATGTCCTTTGGGGAGATGTTGGAGATGGTCGACATCATGAAGAAGGCCGACTATGACGGAAAGTATGGGCCTTACCCCAACCCCAATATCAGAAAGGCAAAGATCATGGCGAAAGTGGTCAAAAGTCTTCACAAGAATTTCGGGGTACGAAGATCAAAAGATCAGCTCAGGAAGCAGTGGTCGGACCTCAAATTAAGAGAGCCCGAGCAGTACAGATAGATCCGGAGAGTGCTGCAAAAAAGTAAGTAGTTGTGCTGTGTTTCTATTCTTTTTGTCTTTATTACGTTCGTGCTGCTCCATGTGCTTTTCTTAATTGTACAGTTAAAAAGGGCAACTTTAATGTTCATGGGCCCATTATTCGTTCGTATCAAACATTTTTCTTTCGGCCTCTAAAACACCATTGTTTAGGCCATATGCATTTTCCCACATTTTTAAGGGCCTACTTGGATGCCAAATATTTGTTTGTGTAGATGGGTTTGTTACTAGAATGAAATGCAAACTACATTCTGTGTAAGGAGAGGACACTGAGCAGCTGTTTTCACATCTGGACACTGGAGCACTAGTGTGGGACACAAGAACATAATTTTTATTAGGGGGCCACACAGGTGCTCCAGTGTATACTATAGGGGGGTCTCCATCTGTGAAGCTTGTACTAAACAGGTAAAGTATTGCAGCTTGACAAAGGCCAATAAAAAAACTACATCTTGGAACTCGGCTAAAATTGACAATTGTACACCACTTCCAAGCAATGTTTCCTATTTCTAGTTCTGCCATCAAATATCTGTGTGCTAATTATACCATTTTTGTTTTACATAGGGGAGAAAAGACTCGGAGGACACCCCTCATCCGAGGAGACCACAGACCCCCCACCTATGGAAGAAGGTGAAATACCACCAACACAAGCTGAGCAGGAGGAAGAAGAAGATGTGGTGGAAATTGGCACCACAACAGGTGACCACAGACTCAGGTAAGAGATGGATGGTGGCAGATTTTTTATACCTGTTTTTGTTTGGTTTCTCTCTTTTTAGGTGATCGTGATCCAGATCCTTTCACATCAGAAAGTGCCCAGATCCTGATCGGGGAGATCATGGGGTGTAATGTCGAATTACAAAACATCCAGAAAAAAATAAATGATGTGATTCAAAAAAATAATAACATTATTGATGTTTTGAGGCGAATTTAAAACCCCACAAAATGACTTTTTTTATTGTGGTCCAATCTTTTAAATATTTTTGCAATGTTTTGAAAAGCCAGATTTGGAGGATGCACACAGTGTGCCAACATGTGCTATCTGCCATCACGGGAGATCAATGGACGCGTTTTGGGGGTGCAACCCCTTCCTCAATTATAAAGTAGTGGTGAGGAAGGGCTTGTTCCCCCAAAACACGTCCCTTGATCCCCCGTGATGGCAGATAGCACATGTTGCCATTCGTAAATTGTTGTGCATCTTCCAAATTTGGCTTTTCCAGGGGTGATTTCCCCCCATCTGAATGCAATATCAAACACAGTTCCTAAATACTGATGTCTGATATTGACTTCAGGTTTTACCTAATGTGAACTTTGTAAGTTTAAGTTTTTTGTCTTTCTTGTTGGTTTTACACAGGTCTGTTTTATCGTAAATGGACATTTCTATTTTTGATAATGCCACCCCAAAAATTGTTATACAACAAACATGTTGGTTTGTTTTAAAAACCTTTGGTAAATGCACATGTGATTGTGCAGGTATAAAAAAGTTGGTTAATCAAGAATGTGTGGATTATTGTCTCAACACTACAACACTTTTGGGGTGATGTAATTGCTGTTTTCAGCAAAAATGGGGGTTATTTCCTAAGGGCAAATCCTCTTTGCACTACAAGTGCAGGTTCAGTGCAGTTGCAAGTGCACTTGTAGTGAAATGTGTTTTTGCATTTAGTAAATAACAGCCAACAGTGCTTTGTATAAGGTTACACAATCACGCCATTTTCTGCACTCAAAACATTTCTGTCAGGGTCAGCTAAAACAAACACAAGCAGTAAATGTCCACAAAGAATTTCTTTTTTTGTTTTATTATAAAAAGGCTTCACAGATTTTCTGGCATATTGATAGCCCCCCTACCCGCAAAGAACTCCAGGTAGCGTAACCAGACATCAAGGGCACTCAGGGAGGGCAAGCCAGGACGGCCGCTTTCAAGCGGCGTCAGTGTGGTTTGATGTATCATTCTGGCCTCAGGCCCAACTGAGCCAGCATAGTTGGCCGAATGTTTCCTTAAAAAGTTATGGAGAACACATCACGCAAGTATAATATGGTTCAGTTTATACTCCGCCATATGGATGGGTGTCAGAAATAGGCGGAACCGGCTGGCCAGGATTCCAAATGTGTTCTCCACCACTCTTCGGGCTCTGGCCAGCTGGTAATTAAAAACCCTCTGTTCCGGGGTGAGGGTCCTCATTGGGGATGGCCGCATCAGGTGGTCCCCCAGCGCAAACGCTTCATCAGCAACGAACACAAATGGGAGTCCTTCAACATTGTCCTCTGGAGCTGGCAAGTCCAAGCTGCCATTCTGGAAACGCCTGTAAAACTCCGTCTGGGCGATGACTCCACCATCGGACATCCGGGCCATTCTTCCCCACGTCCACATACAGGAAGTCGTAATTAGCCGACACCACCGCCAACATCACTATACTATTGAACCCCTTATAGTTGAAAAAGTACGACCCCGAGTTGGGTGGTGGGATGATGTGGACGTGTTTCCCATCAATTGCCCCTCCGCAGTTAGGAAAGTCCCACCGCTGGGCAAAGTGGGAGGCCACAGTCTGCCATTCCTGTGGCGTGGAAGGAAACTGTTGAGGAAAAAACAATAAACATTACTATTTTTGACCAGAAACATGGCAAGCAGATTAGGCACAAACATTATGGGGCAACCTCCAGATAGCATTTATTAAGGGGAATTTAACAACGCCAAAGTATAAGGTACACCTATCATATCCCCCCCCCCCTCTCATGGGACATTTCTAACATTATAGGGGTGTGTGGAAATCTTGGACAGGTAACCCTCTTCACTTCATTGAGAGATGAATGCCTAAATACAGGGTATTACTTGGAACAGCCCCTCCTTAGTTACACTATTGGCAGCCCACTGGACAGGTAAGAAGTGTCATAATACAAAGATATAAATACACACTGTACACATTTGAGGACATTTGGACATTCTGCTATTACCTATCAAGATAATAATAGGATCCAAAAACTTTAAACAGTACCATTTGAAAGTATACAGGCAGGCCCTTGCACTACATGCTTTGGGGAATTCATCCATAAATCAGAGCACAAAAGAGATGGGTATAGTGTGTATGGGTTTGGCAAAGTCAGCAAATAGATGATTGAGGATAGAGAATTGGGATCAGCTGACTTAGCAGTTGGGGGAGGGAGAGTTACTAAAAATTATTTGGGGACACCACCAAAAAAAAGCCTCTGCCACTCTGCCTGAAGTTAAAGCAAAAATAACATTTCTAAACATTTTAGGGGGTGTTTGGGGTAAAGCACTACTATGGAGCAGAAAAAATACATTGTTAAGTGACTACATGAGGTGAATATAGGGCCAGGAGACACCATGCTGGGGAGGTTATTGAAGGGAAAATATGTATGAAGGACCTAAAATAATAATTACATAAAAATCCAGCATGCATGAGAACAAAGGGGACATTCACAGCATATTCCAATCATGGTAATTAGGGAATGAGGAAAGAAATACAATATATTAGCAAACATTCAATACAATAAAATGTGATAATAAAGGATACAAATCTTACCTTCATATACTCCTTCTGCAGGACCTGGATGATGGCAGAACAGGTCTCTGGGATAATGATCCCCAGAGCCTGGGGGGAGATGCCTGTCGAGAACTTCAAGTCCTGCAGGCTTCTCCCTGTCACCAAATACCGCAGGGTAGCGACCAACCTCTGCTCCGGAGTGATGGCTTGCCTCATGCAGGTATCCTGCCTGCTAATATAAGGGGTCAGCGAAGCCAACAAACGGTGAAACACGGGGTCCGTCATCCTGAGAAAGTTCCTGAAATCATCAGGATTATTCTCACGGATCTCAAGGAGCAAAGGCATATGAGAGAACTGGTCACGCTGAAGCAACCAATTCTTGGTCCATGAACTCCTCCCCACCCTGTTCATGGACTGGACTTGTGTCAAGGTCAGGACCCCAACACCAAGCCCCCGCACAGCACGAACTCTACGAGGAGTACGTATACGCAACATGGCTAGAAAACGGTCGGCTGCTCAGAACGAAGTAACAGAACGCACTGAAGAACAGCAAGGCCTGTGAAGAGCGACCTGAAAAACAGTAACGAACGAACAAGAATACAATGACTAAAGTCACGCGGAACTTGCTTGCACGCACTGAAGAGCAGATACAAACCCACAAGCACAAACTGAACGGCAGAAAACGATCTGAAAGCCACGAGTCTGAAAAAGCGCGAATCGTCTCTCACCAAACTTTTACTAACACGAGATTAGCAAAAGGAGCCCAAAGGGTGCCGCGCTTGGTTCTGAACCGGCCTTTTCTAGTCTCGTCGTATGTGGTGTACGTGACCGCGTGGTTGGCGATCGGAAATTCCGACAACTTTGTGCGACCGTGTGTAGACAAATCAAGTTTGAGCCAACATCCGTCGGAAAAAATCCTAGGATTTTGTTGTCGGAATGTCCGAACAAAGTCCGACCGTGTGTACGCCCTATAAGCCTACCTTAAAGGAGAAGTTCATTAAAATAGTTAGTGACTGAGACAATGAGCACAGGTCTGGAGTGCGTACCGCAAAGAGTCCAGGGATTAGGAATATGTAGTGCACAGAGTGCTGCATTCAAGAGTACCTAATGCACAGAATGCCAGGTTTAGGAGCACACAATGCACAAAATTCAGGAATCAGGAGTAGGTAATGCTGGGGTCAGGAACATATAACACACAGATTGCAGAGGTCAGGAGCACATATTGTACAATGGTCAGGCGTATGTAATGCACAAAATGCAGGGGTCAGGAGTGTGTAATACACTAAGTGCAGTGGTCAGGTGCGTGTAATGCACTGTCAGCAGTGTGTATTACAGTGCAGGGGTCAGGATTCTGTCAAGCAGAATATGCAGGGGTCAAGAGTTTATAGGGTGCAGTGTGTAACACTAGAGTGTGAGAGTCGACGATGTGCAACTCACAGGGTCTGTGGTTTCTAATGCACAGAGTGCAGGCATCAGTCACATGTAATGCACAAAGTGCAGGGGTCAGGAGTATGTAGTGCACAGAAGACTGGGTTTAAAAATACATGACAGTTCATGTAAGTTCATGGGTCAGGAGTACATAATACACAGTTTGCAGGGGTCAGAAGCTTGTAACACACAGAGTGCAGGGGTTAGGAGTACGAAAGGCACAGAGAGTAGTGGTGAGGTGTATGTAAGGAGTTAGGGATGTGTAATGCACTGCATGCAAGGGTCGAGAGTGTATAGCTCACAGGTTGCAGGTGTCGGGAGTGTGTAAGTGCAGAGATCTGTGATACATAATGCACAGATTGCAGAGTAAAGTGATATATAACAAATAGAGTTCAGGAATCAGGGGTACATAATGGAATGAGTACTTTGTCAGAAGTATGTAAGGCATCGAGTGCAGGGGTCAGGTGTGTGTAATGCATCGAATGCAGGGGTCAGGTGTGTGTAATGCATTGAGTGCAGGGGTAAGGTGTTGTTACCAACAGATTGCAGAGGTCAGGGTAGTGTAAATTTTCAATTTTAAATATGTTAGAAAACCAAAGGTTCTTTTCTATTTAGGGCTATTTTCTCCTCTGTATTTGGGTGCAGGCTTCTGGTGCTTTCCTTCCATCCCCAATGCTGCACGTCATGGGCAAACCCTAGCCATCCTCTCATACAATGCAGGACAACTGAATTGTGGTCGACCCCCAGCAGGAGAGCAAAAGAGAAGAGACTTTGGGAGACCAGTTTCACAGCCTGGTTGAGCAAGGAATAAGGTAAGTATTTATAACTCATTCCTCGACTCCTAGACTTAGACATGCTTTTAACCCAAGTTCACACTATAACGGGCTGCAGATCGCACAGGAGTGCTGTGCGTCCCTGTTCCCCGATTCAGGGACGAATCAGGGCCAATTCTATGCCTGAATTTGGCCCTGAAACGGAGCCAAAGACGCACAGCATTTTTGTGCAGTGCGCTCCGCAGCTGCCCCGGAGATATGTGAACCAGCTCCATAGGGAGCCAGTCACATTCTCCTGCTATGCGAATTAGATGCGGGGAAATGCATCCCAGACACCCCACTGTTGTTTTGTTGAATACACCAGAACTTGCTTTTGCACCTTCAATGACTTTTACACTGGCACTTTAAGTTTGCTGCACTTACTGGCATGTCATTGGTCATTTGTTTCGCAGGCCAGCACAATATATTTTATATCACTATTAATGGGACATTTATTTATATTATTTATTATCCATATTGCTTTGGACTGATGTGTTTTATTTGCGATATCTAGATCACCTTTAAGTACTGGCACTTTGTACGTTTTGCACCATTTATAAGGATATGTTTTTGATGGTTATTTCTGATTTATTCTATGTATTTTTATTTAGAATTATTTACATGAAGTAGTGTTTATGTCCCTTTTTGCACCAACACATGATTATCTAGATTTATATGTTTTTAGTGTCAACACTTATTTATGCGATTTAACATGCGATTTTTTTTGTCATTTAGTATATACCAATTGAAAAGGATTTTTTATGCACTTTTTTTCACATACACATGATGCTGATTATTAAGACTTGAATGTCTTTTAGTGTCAACACTTATTTATGCGATTTATGCGATTTATTATGCGATTTTATGTAATTTTATTAATTGTCCACAGACAGAGATACCTCAGTTTGATTTTGGGCTTATGTCTGACCCTTGCTTCGGTGCATGCAGCTGTCCAGTCGCATACGTGCGTTTTTACTATTTTTTTGAGTTCTTGCTTTCTTTTCTTTTTCCAATTGGGTAGCGCAGGAATATTCTTATTATAATTCGCATAGGTGTGAACCCGGGCACAACCCTTAAAGTGCGGGGAGGGGGATGGGAGGGCCTACTGCAAGGATATTTTTTTTGTAGTTCCTAAGTGGGGCTTTAAAACACAGAGGTGTACTTTGGACTTAATTTTAGACTAGGACTGCCTTTGCAATTAAATGTTTGCTAATGAATGGAATTAAGACTCTTACAAATGATCATTTTTAAATGCTTCTCAATTACATAAGCATTTTCGTTGCGGTTTATTGGATGGTTTGTTTTTTAGTCCTATTACGAAATATTTTTAGGTCAGATTTGTTATTTGACCTAATTTTTCTATTTTTCAAATTTATTTTAACTGAAACAGTAGCTGAAAAAGCAAATATTTCCATTCACTCTGTATAAATGATGACTTGAAAGGCACTTGTACAATTAAATTCAGAAGCAGAATTGTCGTTATCTGACCTAGTTATCAGATTATTTGTGGGTGTTTGACTTTTCCTAGTCAAATACAAGAAGAAGACAGGCATTTATGATCAGCAGCTGCAAGCCTTCAGATGTTTCTGTAACTGCTGTACAAGTTCTTAATACAAGCAGAAAAGAGGCTCATTAATAAATACTTTGTCATCACAGGATTTATTGTTTTGCCAAATCCACATTCTTGCACTCTTGGGACCATATTTAAATACTTCCGGTTCCTCCGGTTCCTGTAAGCATTCCTGCCTCACATTTACAAACTGTACAAGAATAAAGCAGCAAGCGACAAGGCTGAGGATCGATAAGAAGGTGAAAGTCTGACCTTACAATGGCTTTACAAACCTGGCAAAGGATATAAAGGAAAAAAAAAAACTACAAAACAACTGAACAGACAGCAGAAGACAAGCATTGAAGAACAGAAGAAGTTGGAAGGACAGTTCAATAATAACCAAACTGAGTGACTGTTCCCTTGCTGTTACATTTCAGAATGTTACGTCCCTTATGATTCTAGAACATGAGATTGGCTGCTACATGTGCTTGCCTGTTCCTGATGCCTCTGGCTTTCATGCAAGGTGTAAGCGACTGTATAGTTAGTAAAAGGGCACCGTGTCATAACCTGTTCAATTTTGAAATCAAGGTAAGTGAAAATAACTTTCACTTTTATTCCTCCTCTTCGCATATTCTTTTGCAGATTTATTACCTGGTTAACATTGTGTACTTTTGCGTGCAGGACATGCCTACCCCAGAAAAACGACTCCTCATTTTCAACAACCACTTTGATCAACTCAGTGTAAGTTCAATTTCCTAATAAGTGAATACAACGGAAAAGTGTTTTCTTATAATGGGGAAAACTAAATATGGTATGACTGCTATTGTTTCTAATGTTTAATGTATTTCTTACACATTCCAACTACTGATGTGTGCAAATGTCTATTACAATTAGTGTTTAGGCACTTATGTGATTCTGTGATATGCTCCCTACATCAAGTGATGGTACTTTGTGGTATGCCTGTATAAATATGTGCGAATTACACAATCCCCATTGAAATTTGTAAGAAGTGATTGGAAATAAATAGAACTGATTCACAGTGACAAGCAAAGGGGTTGCGTGACCACTATACTTGCCATATATTTGCAGATAATTTCTGGGGACATCTTGCAGTTTGTCAGATGAATACTTGCATGTAATGCTTGTATAATCTAAATGCAATATATATATGTGGTTCCCAGTCAGTGTGTCTTCCACCTGTTTCTGAGCAGTTGCTTAGTACACGTGTGTCAGCTGAATGGTATACATTCTATTATATACATATAAAACCCAATAAAAAGCTTTTTTTTAACTAATTTAAAGCACTTAAATATTTCATTCATTTGTATGAATATTGATTCTTTGGTGCTATCTTTCATACTCTGTGGCTCACTATTTCTTGTTGTACTTATATGCTATTCACAAATTGACAATGTCTAGGAAACTGAACAATATGAATTCTGATGTTTTTCATTTATATCTTTTTTTTTTGTGAGGTTATAGTGGTAGAAGTGAGGAGGACTTAAAATGAGGTCTGTGGCTGGTTATCCAAAAAAATAATTTTTATACCTGTTTAGAGACTCTGCCTTAAGTTGGAGTGTCCTTAGCTTAATTTAGCGCATTTGCAGCTGGGTAGTAGCTAACTTGTGTTTTTTTTATGTTTTTTTGTGCTTAAGGTTTCTCCTTAGCTTAGGATGTTATTTCTGACTACTGCTGTTTAATTGTCTCCAGTAGTTAGTGTAAGAAGTAGCAATGTATTTGGTTGTGAATGTTTGAATTAAATTGCTTTGGCCAAGAAATGAAAGTTTTGCTTGAAAGAGATGTGAGCTGAAAGAAGTGGCTCAATATATGGAGCAACATTCTAGAAGGGTATTTTCAAATCCCTTATGGGCTGATGGTTGGACAGAATGCCATAGTGAGGAGGTCTTAGCCCCTGTTGGGGGCCTGAGTCAAGGCTCAAAAAATCCAGGCCATTCTGTGTTAAAGTAGAACTATAGGCAAAACCTATTTATTTTGGATAAAGAAGGGGAGGGTTATAACCCCGTCAGATTTGTATTTATTTGTTTACCATCTTTGTCCCATTGCAGAGATTCCTATTCACTTCCTGTCCCATAGCCAATCAGGAAGTGGGAGGAAATCCCTGCACATTAAGGGAATTCCATGTGGGGCCCCCAGGTCACTAGAATTAGATTAAGTAAGATTTCCCCTCTCGTACTTTTCTGGGGACAACACAAAAGTTTGTATTTTATTTTATTTTCACCTTCAATGATAATGGTAAACAAGACAAATAGAGAGGGTGAATCTCCTTAACAGGAGCTCAGACAGCAATAAAAACTGACACCTTTTCTAATCCATCTTTACTCTATACAAAACAAAACAAAAGTTTTGCCTTTAGTAATACTGCAAGGAAAGAGAAACAGGAAGATGGCTAACTGTCTGGAGCCTCTTTAGAGGGGTCTACTGCTCTGAAGAATGTTCACTAGAACTTGAGAGCTGTTGACAGATAGACATTGCTTGGAGACCTCATTACTCATCTCTCATTACTCACTATCTGTGACTGCTTGCATAGGGTTAGATTCCTATTAAGAGGTTGCTGTTAAAGTATTAGGGCTAACAGATGTTGTTCCTAAAGGATCTATTATAATTGGGAGGATGCTACTGAGCAAATTAGGGCCATCAATAGTTGCTGTTAGAGGATCTATTAGTAATGGAACGACTAATTCTGTTACTTCTGGGAGGCTGCTACAGAAACATTAAAGCACCATTCATTTTTTTTTTCTTTTTATAAAAAAAGCCTAGGATATTTTGCTATTTGTTTAAGTTTGGATATTTTGTTCCCCTAGCCCTCCCTCCACAAGTTTATTGTGCAAATAAAATATTGAAAAGACTAAAGTGATTGCCACTCAGCTGTTTGCTTTACTGCAGAAGAAGCCATGAAGATGTTAATATGATAGCCACACTGCCTTAAGGGACATTCCATGCTGCCTAGGTGCGAGGAGTGTTACACCTGTTTTATGTACAGATTTTTTTTTTTTTTATTTATTGACAGGTCATCCTTAACTGTTACTTTTACAAAGCTTAATAGGTGAAAGGAATCCAGTGTCATAGCATACAGAATGTTTTTTTTCTGCTGTAGAGTACATTTTGTAAGCTTTATCAAAGCAAAGTGGCAAGGGGACATACCTCTGTTTTCAGCTTAGCTTCAGGCATATCAATTCTTAATGCTGCATGATTGATGTTGGTGCATTTAAAAGTGTGGCTTTAAGTTACAACTTTTTAAATGGATATTATGTTTATTAGCTCTACTTATTTCAGTTACACTTTAATGTATTACAATTTTTAAGTCATATTTAATTGTTATAGAATGAAGCTTCTTTTAAAAGATTTCAGCTTAACAGCATAAGCAGATGCATGTTAAACGATTTAATAATGCAGAGTGACAAGAGGACATGCCTTCTTTGGCATCAGTTTAGCCTCAGGCAACATCAAGTAATTTTATTTTACTGATGTCAGTACATTCATGCAACAGAGATTAGGTTAATGTTCAAACTATATTTGGAGCAACTATATGTATTTTGTCAAAGAGGCTCTCAATATTTGGAAATGATTCAAAATTCAACTGTCATTTTGTAGACATTTGGTTTGATTAATAATTACCTGTGTGGCTAGTCAGTGTGTATGTGTGGGGTTTCAGCCAGTTGCAGAATTGAACTGTGTGATTCAAGGGCAAACTGAGACACCGGGGCACACCAGGAAAACGTACGTCTTGGGGCCCACCTAGCCAATTACTCACATTTTTCAACATGAGACAACTACACTGTTCATCCAATAACTATGCGTTTATTCCTGATACCACAACATGTCACAAACTAATTATACTTTTCATTGTATTTACCACATAGTAGTGCAAATTTGTGGCAAAGCTGCTTACAAAGGGGTAGAAATGTTGGTTCCTTGACAATATTCATGTAATGGGGGTTACTAGTCAGCAGACAAGCAAAATTGCCACTAACTAGATTAGTTCAGTGACTCCTGAACATTGGAGCTAACACTGGCCACTAGGAGCTTTTTACTCACCCTACCTTGATCCTTGGTCTCACTTCCCTGTGGCCCCAGTAACAATGCAACAGTGAAATGCCAGGTGCTAAAGGATCAAGAGATTCCAGAAAAACTCCACAGACAAAATTGCAGCCAGAGGAGGCTGAATACCTTTCTCCACACCTCTTCACTGAAGTTGTGGACACTTCCTCCCTAGATTGCATGCCCTGTTCACTGGGCAATGCAAGAGAAGCAAGGGAGATTGTCTGGGACACCGCTTTGGTATCCAAATCCAGACCATGATACAGGCTGAGCTCACGGCCACTACAAACACACTAACAAATAGCCTCACACATGAAATCCATAAAATAGGAGCCTGCGCAGACCAGCTGGAATGCAAACTGGATGATGTTATCATGGTGCTGGATTCCCAAGAGAAAGACTGACATGTTCGCGTTTATGTACTAAAGACTGTTCACTTTGAAAGGAAACTTTCCCCAGAACTTAGTATATGAGATAAAGCTCTTCTGACATCCATCATTCAACCATGTGCAAGCAAAATTCCTTAAAAGGTGACATTTCACTACATTCACTAAACTCTTGGGAAAATTCTCTTGCAAGGTGCACCTTTTTCTTGCAAAGTGGACAGCCCATTTGCCTTTAGTAAATGGGCTCCAATGCCTCCAATAAGTAATAATTTCTCCTCTGCCCTTACTAAAATCGAAGATCATGAAAATAATGTTAGAAGGGGGAATTTAAAAATAATAGGTCTCCCAGAGACCATAGAGGATCTCGCTTCCACTGTTTGATGTTTCAACAATAAAAATACCTATTGAAAGCCTAGAATTTGATCAGATATACCTTTCCCTTAGACAAAACAGACCAGAGGGACCTAGGGACATTACAGTAGAGTCAACATTCTGTCAGACAATGGAAATCAAAATGCTGGCAGCAAGGGATTGCAGGCAGCTTATATTTCCAGGATACCCATTTAAAAATATGCAGATCTAGCACCTTTTATCATATAAAAAATGCATAGAACTCAAACAATGCTTCAATGTGTTGCAGACATTTGAAATCCCATATAGATGGGGCTTTCTCTTGAAGCTCTCTTTCAACTACAACAGTAAAGTGAAAACAGTAACCACTCCCTCTGAAACATGTAATCTTCTTGAGTTTCTTCCTGCATATTTGCAATATTTGCCACAGTCAATTCCAAACCAATGATTTGTCTGCCAAAGTCCACTTTTGGAAAGAAAGTGAAGAGTTTCCTTGAAACAGGCTAAAGCACATCTCCACCCTAATCCATTGTGTCCTGCTTGACCACTTGTGTAAGATCTAAAAGCACCCTGCCTAATTTACCTTCTCATTGTGGTAAAGTTTTATATTTCCTGAATCCTACATGTGGCCTGTATGAGCTGCTCTGTTTTTGTTTATATTTTGCTACTGTTTGGAAGCCGTGATTGTTAGCTATGTCTGTAATTCCAAGAAGATCTTCTTCTGTTAGATAGGACATCTGTATACAATTCCTGTCATGTTGCATTACTAAACTAGCCTAACAGGAGTGCCTAGTGCCTGGACTGGAACTCTTGCTCCCTTTGCATTCTTTTAGAGGATTCACTTTTGTTATAAACTCTTTTTTTTTTTTGAGCCCAGCATTGTCTCATTTAAAAATCCCGCAATCAACTCCACCAAACTATTAGAAATGTCTATTCGTGCATATAGTGTACCAGCGCTTTACCAAATTGACTGACCCACAAAACTGAATTGGGTCTAATAAAGCATTCTTTTTTTTAAAACTCAATATCTTCACTGTTGAATAAGATCTTCCTCGGATGTCCCCACATATATCCCCCCCCCCCAAAAATGATATAGTGTAGTGTGTTCTTAATCAATGAAACATTACTAATTGTGCTCACATGTGTAAGTGACACCATGCCATACAACACCACATGACTTGTGTCTTCTTCATGCCCCCATTTGCTTACATTCTTACCAGACTCATAATCTTTAATAATTTATACCCCAATAAAACCTCCTTTTACAGTCCCACTGTTAATCTTCAATATTCCTCACGCGTAATCTCCAAAAAAAAAAAAAAAAAAAAAACCTCACAACAGTGTAATACATTCATAAACCTTTAAATCACATACATGAATGGTGCTCACATTTTATGTGCTTTCAATTGTGCAAAATCAAACACCTGTGGTCCTCCTCACCATGGGAGCTTTCTACCACACTTCAAACAAGGGGTTCAGTGATTGCGCTTGTACAACTTTCTCAAATTTCTTCTTGGTGCTCCCAATTGTGGCGCTCCCCAATGTGCAGTTGAACATAAAGCATCAGATTCCTTCTAGACAATTTTCACAGCAGCCAGCTCCTCACTCACGTTGTTCCTTGCCAAGCTGGTATCTGGCCATGCTCCCACTCCTACTCGAACAATCCAAGCATACGTGTTCCCAGAGCCATCTTGCGTATCATGGATTGTGCTTACATAGTTACATAGTTACATACATAGTTACATAGTAGGTGAGGTTGAAAAAAGACACAAGTACCATCAAGTCCAACCTATGTGTGTGATTATGTGTCAGTATTACATTATATATCCCTGTATGTTGCGGTCATTCAGGTGCTTATCTAATAGATTCTTGAAGCTATCAATGCTCCCTGCTGAGACCACTGCCTGTGGAAGGGAATTCCACATCCTTGCCGCTCTTACAGTAAAGAACCCTCTACGTAGTTTAAGGTTAAACCTCTTTTCTTCTAATTTTAATGAGTGGCCACGAGTATTGTTAAACTCTCTTCTGCAAAAAAGTTTTATCCCTATTGTGGGGTCACCAGTACGGTATTTGTATATTGAAATCATATCCCCTCTCAAGCGTCTCTTCTCCAGAGAGAATAAGTTCAGTGCTCGCAACCTTTCCTCATAACTAATATCCTCCAGACCCTTTATTAGCTTTGTTGCCCTTCTTTGTACTCGCTCCATTTCCAGTACATCCTTCCTGAGGACTGGTGCCCAGAACTGGACAGCATACTCCAGGTGCGGCCGACCAGAGCCTTGTAGAGTGGGAGAATTATCGTTTTATCTCTGGAGTTGATCCCCTTTTTAATTCATGCCAATATTCTGTTTGCTTTGTTAGCAGCAGCTTGCCATTGCTGAGCCTATCATCTACTAGGACCCCCAGGTCCTTTTCCATCCTAGATTCCCCCAAAATCCCCCAAAAACGTCTGACCACTGTCTATGAACAGCTGGAGACCTGTGAATGCTGGAAGGGATAAAACAGGTATGAAGACTGGCATGTGGTGAGAATGATCACATGGGGATAGGTTTTGCACATAAAATGTGAGCAGTATTCATGTATGTGATTTGAAGTTTTATGAACGTATTACACTATTATGAACCAAGAAGAAATTTGAGAACGTTGTACAAGCGTAATCACTGAACCCTTTGTTTGGAGTTGTTTGGGGGATTACGCATGAGGATTATTAAAGATTAACAGTGGGACTGTAAGAGGAGGTTTTATTGGGATATAAGCTATTAAAGATTTAGAATCTGATAAGAATGTAAGCAAATGAAGAAGATACAAGTCATATGGTGTTGTATAGCATGGTGTCACTTACACATGTGAGCAAAATTAGTAAATATTATGTTTTATTGATTGAGAGCATACTACACTATATTTTTTTTTCTTTTTTGGGTATATATGTGAGGACATCTGAAAAAGATCTTATTCAATAGTGAAGACACAGAGTTTTGGAAAAAATGCTTTATGCATGAAGAGACATTTATAATAGTTTGTTGGAATTGATTGTAGGATTTTTTATTGAGACGCATGTTTGCCGGACACTTTTGCTCCATGTTCATATGTGAATGGGGGTGCTTTACAGACCCTGTTCTTCAGATAGACCATAATCTACCATGCACCCCTTGAGTAACTTCAGACCAGGCTTAGAAAGTTTTAGAAACTTTTACTAAGAACTTCTCAAAGCAAAGTCCAGGAATACTGTTGAAGTGCAAGATATTTCCAAACTCTAACTTCCTAAACTAAAGCTGCCCAGGCATACCTTGACAAAGGTTCAAGTCCACGATCGGCATTGTCCAGACACTTGGCAGCTTTTTCGGTAATCCGGTGTTCAGTAGAACCCCATGGCGCAGCGGTCCTTCTCAGTATCCCATGTCGATTGCAGCCAGAAGCAGGAACGGGTGGGGGGGCTAGGGGTCACAGCTTTCCCACTTTTTTAACACAAGCTGGGAAGGGAGGGCCCAAAAAGCAAAGGAAAGGAGTCAGAACCTAGTTAACCACTTCACAGCCTGGGCAGGCTAACTAACTCACTACAACATAAACCCATATTTGTAGGCAACCTGCCAAAACTTCCCCTTTCATTTTTGCAAGCTGTTACAGATTGCAGACAATACACATAAAACAACAGCATGTACAATAATTAGCAGGGATGCAAACATATCAACTTCATGTTAAAGTGGCAAAACTACAACATGTTACAGTAAACATACATGAGTACATTGCTGGTAGGTACTACACATAGAAGGCTGGACTCGAATACAAGGTCCATTCTCCCAACACCAGATGCTTCCTTCCAATTTGGCACACCATGGGTTAGGTGCAACTGGGCTTTACAAGCTTGATCTGGTTCATGTATATGTGCCAGCCAATAATAATTTCACGATAAAGCCGGTGGTACGCCGCCTCTATGAACTCATTCTGGTCACGAAAGTCTCTTAGATGCTCTGGTATCCTTAGTTTCTCCCATATGGCTTGACTGTATTATTATTATACACAATTTATATAGCGCCAACAGTTTACGCAGCGCTTTACAATGTAGAGGGGGACAGCACAATGATAGCACAGTTCAATACAGAAGGGACATGAGGGCCCTGCTCGTAGAGCTTACATTCTAAAGGGAGGGGGTAGTGGTACAAAAGGTAATAGATGCAGGGAATGATTTGATGGGGGGTGGCTCGAGGACAGTTGTTAGGTGGATGTGGGATAGGCTTAACTGAATAAGTGAGTTTTAAGGGATCTCCTAAAGGTGGACAGGTTAGGGGCTGATCGGATATACCAGGGCAGGGAATTCCAGGCAGGGAATTCCAGAGGATGGGAGAGGCTCTGGAGAAGTCCTGAAGGTGAGCAGGAGAGGAGGTAACAAGGGAGCTAGAGAGAAGGAGGTCCTGGGAGGAGCGGAGGGGACTGCATTAACCACTTGGCGAGTGGCACAATTACGTACATGTACGTCATTTTGCGTCATTGTGCCTGCCCTGGGTTAGGATCGCGCAGCGCGCCCCTCCTGTGACTGCTATGTCCACAGGACACAGTGGATTACAGTTGACAGTGATTGGTAACCGGATATCATGTGATTGCTATGATTGATCATAGCGATCACATGATAATAATGTATACAACCTGTCATGAATGGCATTCCATTATTGAACAGCTTGCTTACTGTTGTGATCTGTGATTAGCCCACAGCAATTACATGGTATCTGGCTACCTGTACCATGTGATTAGCTGTAGCCAATTGTTGTAATATATAGATGAGGAGTCATATTTATTGTTATTATTGGTTTTGAGGCAAGACTACGCTAGCTGATATGAAATGTAAATTCCTCTAATCCAAAAGGAATTTTCACGCAGCAACTTGGTTTCTCCAGAGAGAGGCATTTATTGGCTTTCAGAACAATCAACAGAGGTACAGACAGGGTAGATGACAGGGTACTTGGAATATTCATGCAACAATCAGACACCTTCAGAGAACCCAGTTTTTCCTGTCATAACTTAGCCAAAAGAACCTTCCCTAATATACATGATAGGTAATGCCTCTTGGACAGCATTGTTAATTTTGGCAGCAAATTTTGATTTTGGTTTAGTCTTATGCTGCGTACACACGGTCGGATTTTCCGAGGGGAAATGTTCGATGTGAGCTTGTTGTTGGAAATTCCGACTGTGTGTATGCTCCATCGAACATTTGCTGTGTTTCAAAGCAAATGTTTGAGAGAAGGTTTTCAAATTTTCCGACAACAAAACTTGTTGTCGGAAAGTCCGGTCGCGTGTACACAAGTCTGTCACACAAAAGTTCACGCATGCTCTGAATCAAGCAGAAGGAGCCGCACGGTTATTGAACTTCCTTTTTCTCGGCTCATCATATGTGTTGTATGTCACCTCATTCTCACGTTCGGAATTTTGGGCCAACATTTGTGTGACCGTGTATATGCAAGACAAGTTTGAGCCAACATCCTTCAGAAAAAAATCCACGGTTTTGTTGTCGGAAAATCCGATCGTGTGTACGGGGCATTAGTCTTTTGACTAAAATGCCATTTTAGTTTTAGTCCTATTTTAGTCATCTGCAATTGTTTTAGTTTAAGTCATATTTAGTCAACTAAAATCTCCAGTACATTTTAGTACACTGAAATCATTTTAGTCAACTAAAATAATTTTAGTCAAAAAAAATCAAATGGGTTTAGTTAATTTATTATGCATTATTTAAGCATTTCTCTACAATTTCTAAACTCATTATATACTCCTGGAGTGAAAAATAAAATATGATATTATTTATGGTATTAATGTTTGAACATGCACTACATACACAGAATTAGTCATTATATAACGTCTTTAACCACTTGCCCACTGGGTACTTAAACCCCTTTCCTAACAAGACCAATTTTCAGCTTTCTGTGCTCTCACATTTCGATTGACAATTACTCAGTCATGCAACACTGTACCCATATGATTTGTTTCCTTTTTTTCACACAAATAGAGCTTTCTTTTAGTGGTATTTGATCACCTCTGGGTTTTTATTTTTTGTGCTATAAGTGAAAAAAGACCGAAATTTTTAAAAAAAATGCATTTTTCTTCATTTCTGTTATAAAATTTTGCAAATTAGTCATTTTTCTTCAGAAATTTTGGCCAAAATGTACACTTCTACATATCTTTGGTGAAAATAACCCAAATCAGTGTAAATTATTTAGTCTTTGTGAAAGTTATAGAGTCTACAAGCTGTGGTTCTAATCACTGAAAATGAATCACACTTGATCACACCTGATGTACTGAAGGCCTATCTAATTTCTTGAGACCCTAACAAGCCAGGACAGTACAAATACCCCCCAAATGACCCCTTTTTAGAAAGTAGACAGTCCAAGGCATTTAGTAAGAGGCATTGTGAGTTTTTTTAAGTTTTTTTTCCCCCACAATTCTTTGCAAAATGAAGATTTTTTTTACTTTTTTTTCACAAAATTGTCATATTAACGGATTATTTCTCTCACACATGATATTCATACCACAAATTACACCCCAAAACACATTCTGCTACTCCTCCTGAGTATGACAATACCACATGTGTGAGACTTTTTCACAGCCTGGCCACATACAGAGGCCCAACATGCAGGGAGCACCATCAGGCATTCTAGGAACTTAAATTACACATATAATTTCTAGACTACCTCTTACATTTTTGATGGTCCTGGACAATCAAAACGCCCCAAAAAATGACCCCATTTTGAACATGTAATTTTTTCCCACAATTTTTTTAAACATATGGAAAGAAAATGAAAACACATTTTTTTACACAAAGTTGTCCATGTATAAGATATTTCTAATACCTAGCATGTACATAGCAAAAATTACACCCCAAAACGCATTCTGCTACTCCTCCTGAGTATGACAATACCACATATGTGAGACTTTTTCACAGCTTGGCAACATACAGAAGCCCAACATGCAGGAAGCACCATCAGGCGTTCTAAGGGCATACATTTTAAATCTACTTTTTAATCTACTGAGAACTGATGTGGCATGGATGAGTACTGATATGGCATGGATGTGGCGTGGATTTGGCATGGATGAGAACCGATGTGGCATGGATATGGCACGGATGACTACTGATGTGCCATGGATGTGGCACTGATGTGGCATGGATGAGTATTGATGTGCCATGGATGTGGCACTGATGTGGCATGGATGTGGCAAGGATGGGCTCTGATGTGGCATGGATGTGGCACGGATGAGCACTGATGTGGCATGGATGTGGTACGGATGAGCACTGATGTGGCATGGATGAGAACTGATGTGCCATGGATATGACATGGATAAGTACTGATGTAGCATGGATGTGGCATGGATGAGCACTGATGTGACATGGATGTGGCCTGGATGATCACTAATGTAGCACAGATGATCACTGATGTGCCACAAATGATCACTGATGTGGCATGGATGTGGCACAGATGATCACTGATGTTGCATGGATGTGGCACGGATGATCACTGATGTGGCATGGATGTGGCACGAATGAGCAATGATGTGGCACAGATGAGCATGAATGAGCCATGGATGGGGTTGGATGAGACATGAATGTGGATGGATGACCCATGGATGGAGCATGGATGAGCCATGGATGGAGCATGAATGAACCATGGATGGAGCACGGATGGAGCATGGATGGATGAGCCATGGATGGAGCAAGCATGGAGCATGGATGGAGCACGAATGGAGCATGGATGGATGGATGAGCCATGGATGGAGCACGGATGGAGCATGGATGAGCCATGGATGGAGCATGCATGGAGCATGGATGGAGCATGGATGGATGGATGAGCCTTGGATGGAGCACAGATGGAGCATGGATGGATGGATGAGCCATGGATGGAGCATGGATGGATGAATGAGCCATGGGTGGAGCACGGATGGAGAACACATGGAGCATGAATGGATGAGCCATGGATGAGCACGGATGAAGCATGGATGGATCACGAATGGAGCATGGATGGGCAAAGATCAGCACTGTGGGAACTTCAGATCCAGCCCACAGCGCTGCTGTGGAGAGGGGAGGAGCCAAACCAGACAAGCTTCGGTTTGTTTACAAATGATCACGCCGTCTTTGGATGGCCTGCTCACATGGTAAGGGGCTGCTGTCATTGGCCCTTTACCCTGATCCGTGACACGCTGGGTCTGGGAGACCCAACGCTCATGGAGATTCCTGCGTTCCCCTGAATAGGAACAAGTCTTCACCGTTAAAGCAGTCCCGGACCTTCAGTTATTTTTTCATCTTTCCATCTATTAAATCTTTTGCCCCATTTTTTTCTGCCAGTAAATACCCTATACAGCTCACTTCCTCTTTCTAGTCTGGTCATTTGCCTAGGCTAGTGACTGACTTTTTGTTAAGCTCTCTCTCACTCTGGTGAGAGTTTGCCAGTGTTTCGTCAGATTAGGCGACTCGTCAGATTTCGTAACAGAAGTGACGTTCCGCCACGGCCATCTTGGTCCACCCACACTCGGCCACAGTAAGCCTACAGTCTGAAGTCGCCAAGCGGACATCTTTTTACACCCACTGAAATCTTGCATTTCACACTTATTTTTACCACTAAGCTGAGCTTATATCCCGAAATACAGTATTTAGAAGTCTGTGACGCTGTTTTCATGTTGAATTTTAAAAGCAGCGGCAAGCCTGCTATTCTCACACGTTTGCTAATGTGACAGAAGACCGATGCTTTTAAAATTCAACATCAAAACATTGTCACGGATCTCTAAATACTGTAATTGACATATATAAGCATAGTTTAGTGCTAAAAATAAGTGTTAAAATGCAAGATTTCGTTGGGTGTAAAAAGATGTCTGTTTGCCTGTAGGCTTGGTGTGGGCGAGTGCGGGGTGTACCAAGATGGCCGTCACGGAACGTCACTTCGGTTACGAAATCTGACGTGTCGTCTAATCTGATGGAACACCAGCAAGGGAGGGGGAGGGGCAGGAGAGTGGAGGAGGGATGAGTCACAGGAAAGCTGCAGGGCTGGAGGGGGCTGGATGAGGGAGGAGACAGGAGGAGACTGCAGAGAGACCCATGTGTATTCATCGAGAGAGGAGACATGTGCAGGCAAGCAGTGGTGTGTGTGTGTGTCTGTCTGTCTGTATGTGTGAATGTGTGTATGTGTGTGTGTCTATCTGTATGTGTGTCTGTGTGTATATGTGTGTGTGCCTGTCTGTCTGTGTGTGTCTGTGTAAATCCAGGAAGTGAACAGGCAGCAGCTTCAGCTGCCCACAGTTAACACTGATGCAGCCAGACTGAGTGGAAGGAGATTTCTGCAGCATATTTGGCAAGTACAGAATCGCAGTATATATAAAATAATATGCAAAGTGGTTGGAGGGAAGCTTCAGAATGGCAAAGATGTTTTTATTACAAATTATGTGAGCAGACTGCAGTTCTGCCCACCGCTGCAAAAATGAAAAGCCAGCAGCTACACATACTGCAGCTGCTGACTTTTAATAATCGGACACTTACCTGTCCTGGAGTCCAACGATGTCCGCACCGCAGCTGATGTTTCCATCAGCTGTCGGGTGCTGCCGTCGCCATTACAGGTAAGGGAACCTGGCAGTTTAGCCTTGTGGCTTCATGCCGGGAACCCTACTGTGCATGCGCGAGGCTCCGCTCCTCTCTCCTACTGGTCTGGCAGCAGGGGGAGGAGGAGGGAGCCGAGTGGTGAAGTCATGGGCCACGGCCCGGACTCCCAGAAGTGGGAACAGGATACCTGTCTAAGACAGGTATCCGCTACCCCCGAAAGGTGCCAAATGTGGCACCAGAGTGGGAGAGGAGACAAGTCAGCTGAAGTTCCACTTTTGGGTTCAAATGCTTACCAGTGGAGGAATATGAATGAAATAAAAGAAGTGTAGAGGACAAAGGAGATCATACTATGGAACTTACAGTTTTAGAGAACGCATTCAGATACGTGGGGACACTGTGAAAGGCATAGTCGGAAGGGTGGATAGAGATCATAAGGTTCTAATTATTCTGTGGAATACTGCTTGGACTTACCCAGAAGGAAGTGAGCGTCATAGGAGTACAAATTTAATATTAGTGGATGATGAAGAGTGATAATAACTATTATTGTAAAATGAATCTCCGCCACAATGTGGTTCTTTACCAGAGAGAGAGACATTTACTGGATTCCAGAACAGTCCACAAGGTACTTACAAGAGATGACAAAATCCAGAAGAGTATTTTTAGGTATTACAATGACCAGAGGCCCTCAGAGTCCTATTCAAAACACTTAGTCGCTTTCTGTTATGACAAGTATAGAGGCAATTCACCCATCCAGCATATACTGTATATACCCTATGTATATTATGCACATAAGTTGCTTCCATGCATGCAATAAGGTGTGTTATATTCTAGACCCATGCTTCCATTATCATGATGAATGAATGAGTTTAACAGCTAAAAAACTTCGATAGATAGATAGATAGATAGATAGATAGATAGATAGATAGATAGATAGATAGATAGATAGATAGATAGATAGATAGATAGATAGATAGATAGATAGATAGATAGATAGATAGATAGATAGAAAATTACACTTACAATATACTACATCAATCACAGATCACAACCATAAGCAAGCTGTTCATGAATGGTTAATACATAAAAATCTTGCTTATATCACGATCTTCATTGTATAAGCAATAACAGTGTAAAAAAAAAATCTCCAATCACCCCTCCCCCCAGAGAAGTACTATGTCATCATGATGTCACCGTGCTACTCTAATGACAGGATGTAAAAAAAAGAGTGAAGTAAAAAAAAATGTAAAAAATGTTGTATCTGATTTCAAGCATTGGCTGTATCTATCTTGAAACTTGAAAAAAATAAGATGAAACAGAAAACGCTCATTTTATTACAAGAATACAGCACACAATATGTGCATCTTGCAGTTGTTTGCTGTGTCCTAATGATAGTTCCGGAATAAAACATTAATTTGAGCTCTCATTTCTCCTATCATCAGATGGCAGGCACACAGCACAAACAGATGTAATCCAGTTTCAGTGATCTAACTTGGCAGCTCCCCAACTGCACATGCTGTTAACAATTAACCTTCCATTTAGCTACTGGGAACTAAGGAACAATTATGCAATCCAGCACAGTGGCTAAATGGTTAGCACTTCTGCCTAGCAGCACTAGGGTTCATGGTTTGAATCCCAACCACAGCACTACCTGCACGGAGTTTCTGCCACCACTCCAAAGACATGCTGGTAGGTTCATTGGCTCATATCTAAATTGGCCCTAGTTTGTGTTAATGCCAGTTAGGGACCTTAGATTGTAAATTCCTCCTGGAAGACAATGACTGATGTGAAGTTATAATATACTCTACAATATATGTAAATTGATGGTTCTATATAAGTACCTGTAATAAATAAACCACAAGCCACCATTTGAAAGTTGCTATTAACAGAGTACTCTCTCTCTAACCATATATGACAATGGAGGGCATTTGAGTGACCAACCAACAATATTTAGCACCATCACATCATTTTTTTTTTTATTGCATTTTAGTGTAAATATGAGATTTGAGGTCTTTTTGACCCCAGATTTCATATTTAAGAGGTCCTGTCATGCTTTTTTTCTATTACAAGGGATGTTTATATTCCTTGTAATATGAATAAAAATGACGCATTTTTTAAAAAAAAAGAACAGTATAAAAATAAAAAATTAAAATAAATAAGACAAATTTTTTTTTTTGGTAACATGCGCCGTCCCGCCACACTCGCATGCAGAAGCGAACGCATATGTGAGTAGCGCCTGCATATGAAAACAGTGTTCAAACCACACATGTGAGGTATCGCCGCAATCATTAGTGCGAGAGCAATAATTCTAGCCCTAGACATCCTCTGTAACTCAAAACATGCAACCTGTAGAATTTTTTAAACGTCGCCTATGAAGATTTTTAGGGGTATAAGTTTGTCACCATTCCACGAGCGGGTGCATTTTTGAAGCGTAACAAGTATCAATTTACATTATCTTTTACAATAAAAAAAAAATTGGGCTAACTTTACTGTTGTCTTATTTTTTAATGCAAAAAAGTGTATTTTTTCCCAATAAAAGTGCGCTTGTAAGACTGCTGCGCAAATATGGTGTGACAGAAAGTAATGCAACGACCACCATTTTATTCTCTAGGGTGTTGGAAAAACAAATATAATGTTTGGGGGTTCTAAGTAATTTTCTAGCAAAACAAATGTTTTTAACTTGTAAACACCAAATCTCAGAAAGAGGTAGATATAAGGGCAAAAAATAATGTATTATATTTTCGATATAGTAAGTAAGTAAGTAGCTCAGGGACAGGACTCAGGAGGACAAGAAATTTGAATGGTCAGGCACACACATAATTGACTCTCACAGTGACACTGACAGCAGTGTGCAGCAGCACTTGCGCAGTTCAGAGCCAAGCGTCACAGACATATTCTTTACTGGCAACCTTTTCCTGTCACTGGCATTTACTGGCAGAAGAAAAGTGTCTATTTTTTACTGGGTGCCAATAAAAATACTGACAGTTTGCAACACTGGCACAGACGGTTGGTAACTGAATTAAATGCCTATGCAAAATGTATCAATACAAGTGCTATCTCAAGTTTTTGGAAGTTTTTGATACTTACTTCAACTTAGTACTGTTAGATGACAAAGGACTTTATCTTTGTCTTGAGTTCTGTTTGCCACCTATTGACCTGGTGATGGTATCTGCAATTAACCTCTTAGGAAAAAAGTATACATTTTTTTTACCATTACTATGTTTGTATTTCTGGTTTTCATTTATAAAAAATTGGTATGCTTGCATTAAAAAAAGGCTCTATGTTTACATTCAGTATATGTTTACCTCTGTTGTTCTTTACTTTGATAAATTCAACACATATACCTGTATATTGAATGTTAAAAGGCTCCATGCTGTTAACTTCTGAAAGATAACTCTGTACATCATGCTAGGTGACTGTTGACCTGGTAATGACATCAGCTTAGGGCAATGTTACCAGAGGACATTGTTGTATTACATCTTATGCCCACTGATTTAGGGATGGCAAGAAGAATGGAACAATGCTGTTGGAGGACATTACTGTGACATTA
Organism: Aquarana catesbeiana; assembly: GCF_042186555.1. Classification (NCBI taxonomy): domain Eukaryota; kingdom Metazoa; phylum Chordata; class Amphibia; order Anura; family Ranidae; genus Aquarana; species Aquarana catesbeiana. The sequence continues at coordinate 273,459,306 of NC_133326.1, forward strand.
CTGCATGTACAATACTATATTCCATGCTGTATATTTTCTACTGATACTTTGCTTTGAGTTGCAGTTTGAGTGGCTAGTGAAAGTGAAATGTCAACCTGCATTCATAGTGATTTCCTAAGACCCAACAGATATTGTTCAGCAGCAAAGAAAAGGCAGCTGTTGCGGTGACATCAACAGGTTCACACTGCTGTTGCTGCTGCTGACCCCATAAAAAATAAATAGATTAAAGACCCTAACAAAATAAAGCCCATATAAAGAAAAGTTGAAACACAAAAGAACAAAAAAATTGACTCCAAACGCCCACCTGCAAACACTACAAGAAAAATAAAATCCTATTATTTATTTTACCTAACGTGGCACCTTCTCTCCAACATTGCAGTGCTCCAGAGCTCCCCGTCGGCCTCTGAAATCTTTAGCTGGTTGGCTTCCAGGTACCAATCTTTGGCCATTTTCTTTGGCCAGACCGAGATGACGTGACTCCCGCACACCTTGGCTTTGCCAAAATTGTACACTGAACTGTGAGTACAGGGTGTACAGACAGGAAAGGAACTTTAATGCAGAAGAGACATAGTGGGGTTTATTTACTAAAGCTGGAGAGTGCAGAACCAGGCTCTTCTGCATTAAAAATGAATTCTGTTGCCATTATTTTTATTTTTTTTACCTAAAGTTCCACTTTAGGAAAAAAAAAGACCTTCACAACCACTGGCCAGGGTTGTGGGGAAGAGACCATTGTCCCCATTCATTTGTTTCATGCAGCTGTTAGTGGGGAAACCCGCTGACAGCGAATGAGTCATTGGATGTTGATGCTGAGATGGCCAGCTTCCTGGCCTGCTCCTTAACAGCCAGCTATTCTTCACACAGAATTTGGATTGGTCGATACATTTTTGACCGTTTCAAATTCCAATTGTTCTAAACATTTGGAATTAGAAAATGAAGATCAGGTCTGCTGGATCTCCCTCTGTCATAGAATGCTACCAGCTAATCAGTTCAGTTTTTTCTGGCATATGGCCCCAGAAAAGCACACTCTAATTTAGGAGAATAAAACCTGCCTAGTGTCTCAACCTTGCATTGCACATTTACACTGTGTGCTGTGTGTCCATACAATATTTCTGGCTCTTGATTGTGAAATATTTTTTTTTGGCCTGAATTAAATATGCCTCACTTCTTCCTCTGACATAGTGGCCAAGTACAAATGCTTGCAGCCAGGGCAGCAAGTCTCTACAAATATTGGGACACTCATGTTTGGAATATCTAATTGTCTGTTTTTATGGAAAAAAAGGACTCATCTCTCCCTATTTCATTTATGGCCTTGGACCTCAATCAAACCGCCTACATACTCTCCAGTTACTTTTTAAAAATTGTTGCTTTTGTCTCTGAAACATGACATTGTGATTTTATTTTCTTGCTTGGCATAGCAACTTCCCCAGCTCTGCAATGTGGGTTTGTGGATTGGAGGTGTTTTAACCACTTCAGCCCCGGAAGGATTTACCCCCTTCCTGACCAGAGCACTTTTTACAATTTGGCACTGCATCGCTTTAACTGCTAATTGCGCGGTCATGCAATGCTGTACCCAAACGTAATTTGCGTCCTTTTCTTCCCACAAATAGAGCTTTCTTTTGATAGTATTTGATCACCTCTGCGGTTTTTATTTTTTGCGCTATAAATGGAAAAAGACCGAAAATTTTGAAAAAAATTATATTTTCTACTTTTTGTTATAAAAAAATCCAATAAACTCAATTTTAGTCATACATTTAGGCCAAAATGTATTTGGCCACATGTCTTTGGTAAAAAAAAATGTCAATAAGCGTATATTTATTGGTTTGCGCAAAAGTTATAGCGTCTACAAACTAGGGTACATTTTCTGGAATTTACACAGCTTTTAGTTTATGACTGCCTATGTCATTTCTTGAGGTGCTAAAATGGCAGGGCAGTACAACCCCCCCACAAATGACCCCATTTTGGAAAGTAGACACCCCAAGGAAATTGCTGAGAGGCATGTTGAGCCCATTGAATATTCATTTTTTTTGTCCCAAGTGATTGAATAATGACAAAAAAGTTGTCACTAAATGATATATTGCTCACACAGGCCATGGGCATATGTGGAATTGCACCCCAAAATACATTCACCATGCCTCTCAGCAAATAGCTTGGGGTGTCTACTTTCCAAAATGGGGTCATTTGGGGGGTTTGTGCCACCTGGGCATTCCATGGCCTCCGAAACTGTGATAGGCAGTGAAGAGTGAAATCAAAAATTTACGCCCTTAGAAATCCTGAAGGCGGTGATTGGTTTTCGGGGTCCCGTACGCGGCTAGGCTCCCAAAAAGTCCCACACATGTGATATCCCCGTACTCAGGAGAAGCAACAGAATGTATTTTGGGGTGTAATTTCACATATTTCCATAGCATGTTTGAGCAATATATCATTTAGTGACAACTTTGTGCAAAAAAAAATTGTCTTTTTCCCCCAACTTGTGTCACAATATAAAATATTCCATGGACTCGACATGCCTCTCAGCAAATAGCTTGGGGTGTCTACTTTCCAAAATGGGGTCATTTGGGGGGGTTTTGAACTGTCCTGGCATTTTATGCACAACATTTAGAAGCTTATGTCACACATCACCCACTCTTCTAACCACTTGAAGTCAAAGCCCTTTCTGACACTTTTTGTTTACATGAAAAAATTATTTTTTTTTGCAAGAAAATTACTTTGAACCCCCCAACATTATATATTTTTTTTAAAGCAAATGCCCTACAGATTAAAATGGTGGGTGTTTCATTTTTTTTTTCACACAGTATTTGCGCAGCGATTTTTCAAATGCATTTTTTGGGAAAAAACACACTTTTTTAAATTTGAATGCACTAAAACACACTATATTGCCCAAATAGTACATGGATACCAAACATGACATGCTTTAATATTGCGCACAAACGTGCAGTGGCGACAAACTGAATACATTTTTAAAAACCTTTAAAAGCCTTTACAGGTTACCACTTTAGATTTACAGAGGAGGTCTACTGCTAAAATTACTGCCCTCGATCTGACCTTCGCGGTGATACCTCACATGCATGTTGCAATTGCTGTTTACATTTGACGCCAGACCGACGCTTGCGTTCACCTTTGCGCGAGAGGGGGGGGGGGGGGGGGTGCTTTTTTTTTTTTTTTTGCTTTTTTATCTTATTTTTAAACTGTTCCTTTCTTTTTTTTTTTTTAATAATTTTTATTGTTATCTCAGGGAATGTAAATATCCCCTATGATAGCAATAGGTAGTAACAGGTACTCTTTTTTTGAAAAAATTGGGGTCTATTCTTTCCCAATTTCCCAATGGCGCTGTTTACACCCGGCGAAATCTAAGTCATGAAATGCTCGTAGCTTCCAGTTTCTTAGGCCATAGAGATGTTTGGAGCCACTCTGGTCTCTGATCAGCTCTATGGTCAGCTGGCTGAATCACCGGCTGCATTCTCAGGTTCCCTGTTGGGACAGGAGAGCCAGAGAAAAACATGGAAGATGGGGGGGGGGCATTCCCTCCCACTGCTTGTAAAAGCAGTCTAGAGGCTAATTAGCAGCTAGGATTGCATTTACATGAAAGCCGACCGCTGGCTGAAAAGAATGATACCAAGATGATACCTAAACCTGCAGGCATCATTCTGGTATAACCACTCAAAGTCCAGCAACATACCAGTACGTTGCTGGTCCTTGTTGGGCATATATATAATCTTTTTTTTTTCATGCAGCCTGTGGGCTGCATGAAAAAAAGAGATTGATCAGTGAGTATGCCCACCATTAGAATACCTCCCTTCATCCACCCACTTCTAATGATGGGCATACATGCACCATTTATATATGCCGAAGGGTGGGGGCATCCTCCCGCAAAAGGTAGGAGCAAATCGCTCCTCCGCCCCTGCTGCCCCCATGCTTCGGCATATATCACCTCCGCTGGAGTCACGGCTTTATATATCATGGGAGCAAATGCTGTTGCTGTCAAGATAAATAAATCCGCGCTGCAGCTGAATGGCGTACCTGAAGACAAAAAAATGGTTAACAATAAAACACAGTAAACAGTAAAGTATAAAATTGCATACCTGAAAAGCAAACATGATAAAACATAATAACAATAAAACATTGCAGAATAGAATACAGTAAAAAAAAAGAGCAGAACAATAGAGAGAGAATAGAGAGAGAGAGAGAACAATAAAACGACAACTATTTTTTAAAATTCTATATTTTTTTGTGTTTTTTTTTTTTTTACACTTTTTTTTGTAAATGTAACTTTTGTAACTATAACCGGTTCCAGGTTCGGGTCTCTCAAAATGTGATGGCATCTTGGGAGACCCTGTGAAAGTGTGCCTAGTCTGTGCAATGCTGTACCCTGCGCTAATACTCAACTAGTGTATGGTAGCATTCAAAACATTCACCAGTGCAAAGACCAGGATTGTCAGGACAGGAGGGACAATAATAGCGGGTGTCACGCCTATATCCGCGCTTGCTGGAGACACGACATCTTTTTTGGGGGGGGGTTCGTTGGGTAGGGGTACTCGGGAGGACATAAAGAAAATGCCTCTCATGCAGCCGACTGCATTTGGTTGGGGATGTGAATGGGGGAAGTACGGGTGCTGCAGAAGTGGTGGGTTCCCAATTAGGATTGGCGAATGCAGCAGGAAGGGCATTATGGGCACGATGGGCCTGTGTTTGTCTTCTTCTTGGTGGCAGCGGGACACTACTTGTGCTTGCCACCTCACCAGCTTGAACTGCACTTATGGGAATCACCACGTCACCAAGTGCTACTGCGGTGCTGGTTTGACTATAACCGGGGTGTACTAGGCCGCTGGTGCTTGCCAGTTCACCAAAACGCTACCAAAAAAACTGTTAGCGATCGCAGGGATCAGGCCTGACTCTGCAAACGCTGCAGTTATGCGTTTAGTGTTTTGTAAGTGACAGTGATCGATACTGCACTTGGGTGGGCTGGGCCGGGCGGAGGGGCAAATCGCAGGTGCTAGCAGGTATCTGGGCTGATCCCGCTAACACTGCGTTTTTGGGAACCCTAAACTGCTGGGGACGCTAGTATAGATCTGATCGGATCAGATATTGATCCGTTCAGATACTATACCACTAAGGGAGGTGTACGGTGCGTGCGTGGGTGTTAGTGCTACTGGCACTAACCTGACGCTGCCTGGGGCTGGTGCTTGCCAGTTCACCAAAACGCTACCAAAAAAACTGTTAGCGATCGCAGGGATCAGGCCTGACTCTGCGAACGCTGCAGTTATGAATATAGTGTTTTGTAAGTGACAGTGATCGATCGATACTGCACTTGGGTGGGCTGGGCTGGGCCGGGCGGAGGGGCAAAACGCAGGTGCTAGCAGGTATCTGGGCTGATACCGCTAACACTGCATTTTTGGGAACCCTAAACTTCTGGGGACGCTAGTATAGATCTGATCATATCAGATATTGATCCGTTCAGATACTATACCACTAAGGGAGGTATATGGTGCGTGCGTGGGTGTTAACGGTACTGACGCTAACCTGACGCTGCCTGGGGCGATGCAGACCCTATCTGACCCTAAAACCTAACTTATATCACCGCCGGGCGATCAGGGGGCTAAACCTTTATTAGGTAATAAACGGCGGGTGCCCTGACACTATAAAAAATAAACAAACTAACCAACGTCACCCGTAACACTTATACGGTGATCACTGGTGAAAGGGTTAACTAGGGGGCAATCAAGGGGTTAAAACCTTTATTAGGTAGTATATAGGGTTCCCTGACGCTATAAAACGCTGACGGCGAACCTATATATTTACCTCCCTAACTAGCGTCACCAGTGACACTAATACATCGAAAAATGATCGCTTAGTGACACTGGTGACGGGGGGTGATCAAGGGGTTAAAACTTTATTAGGGGGGTACCCTAGACCTAAAGAGGGCTAACACTAACTGCCCTACCACACTAACTGTCACAAACTGACACCAATGCAGTAATCAGAAAAAAAACAAAAAAACTGCTTGGTGTCACTGTGACGGGGGGGGGGTGATCGGGGGGTGATGGGGGTGAAAAGTATGCCTGGCGTGTTCTACTGTCTGTGTGTGTGTTGTGCGCTCACATCGATGTCTTCTCTCCTCGGCGCAGAAAGAAAAATACAGAGCCGAGGAGAGATGACATCACTTCCTCTGCCGCTGTTTACTATACAGCAGCAGAGGAAGGATTTCATTGGCTGGGAGCGATCGCGAGGCGGGGCCACGAATGGGTGGCCTCCCCCTCACCTCTGATCGCTCCCGGACAGAAGCCGACCGCCGCAGGCACCGGGGGGGGGGGTCCGATCAGACCCCCTGCCCGCGGAAGGCAGATCACGTACAGGTACGTGATTTTGCCTGCCCGTGCCATTCTGCCGCAGTATATCTGCGTGAGGCGGTCGGCAAGTGGTTAATGCACACTGTCAGTGCTGGGACAAGGTCATCTAGAGCCCAGGGAGAACATGCCAAACTGCGCCCCCCACCCCCAAGATGTATGAGCATTATGTGTCAGCAAAAATACCCTCAAAAGGTCAGTTGTTGCTGCTGCTGAGCTTGTGAAACCCCTCTCCACAACCCAAATGCGGACAGTAATTTGAGAGGCCGGCTCTGTCCGGCGGCCTCCCGACTTCACCCTCCCACCTACCGGTGTCTGAGGAATCTCATCTGAAGGGACATTGCAGTGTGTGCTGTCTGGGGGTATCCCGATGACAGATGGTGATTTGCAGCGGTGAGCAGGAGGAACAACGAGAGCAGGGAGCGCTGTTATTCACCAGTTGGAAGGCAGAAGTAGGAGTGAGAGAGAATGAGTGTGTGGCATGAGCCGAGGAGTGGAGCCCAGAGAGGGGGGTAAGTGAGAGGAGAGGGACGCAGGGAGAGAGGAGAGGAGTCTCTGAATCCAAGCTGGAGGAAGAGCAAACGGATCTGTGAAAAGGCCGACTCCGACCCTCACCCTCCGGATCTGGGCACCAGACCCCTGTCTAGTTTATGAATTCATCACTGCCCCAGGACTTGAAGAAGCTGCAGATGGACTAGTAAGAACTATCTGGAGCTGAAAGGAATCCCTGAACTTCGTACCTGTACCAGTACCTGTTCCAGCAAGATTCCTGGCACAGAGAGCAGTAAGTCATGTCTGTTTTTTTTTTTCTTTTTAAGATGTGGATTGGACTGCAACTTACCCCTGAAGACTATAAGCAGCCTGTGAGAGAGACTGAGAGAGACTGACTCATAGAAAAGTCTGTCTGAAAAGTTTATATGAAACTGGGAGAGAGAGGAAGTTTGACGCATTGGGGGGCCCCTTCCTCCTCTTTCCCATACTCTACATATGGCTAGAAGCCTGTATAGGCATTTATATACAGTGTAACTCTTATGTCCTCTAAGGGAAACGGGGCCTGCGGGTCCGGACGGATGGTAAGATAGTAAGATCCGCCAGTAAGCTGGGATCTAGGTACTAAAAGGACTACAATTTTTTTTTTTACTACCCCTACCAATATTGCCTGAACTATTCTGCCGGAACCATTAAAGCGGTTAAAAAAACTATTACTAGACCATTATGAAACTGTTAAAGATATAACTTTAAAATTACACTTGGGTAATACACAGAACAATCTGTGAGAGCCTGTGAGAGAGACTGACAGAAAGGAAAGCCCATGCTGGAACCAAAAAATGTAACAGCTAAAGACAGGCTAGGTTATAAGCAGAACACAGTCGGTGAGAGAGACTGACCTGAAGGAAAGAAGGGAGCTGGGCACTATCAAAACTACAAATAGTCTTCAGTTGTTTCTATTTTTTTTACCTGTGATGGAACTACTTGCATTGGCATCAGTAAAACCGTTAAAGAACAACTTTATTAGGTACACCTCTAAAAATATAGAGCGAGATTCCAGAACTATAAAGATAAAGAACAGATATGGGAAAGCCTCAAAGCCAAACACCCTGCAACACATGAAGAATAGTATTACAGGTATTTCCTGATCTGGCAACAGAACAAATGAAGAAGTACAGGATCTAGTATTCATGGGGCTTCCCAGTCTGTTTAATAGGACGAAAAGAAGGTCGCTCAGCAACCCTAAGGTTCCTAGAAGTAACTGACACATTTTGTAAAAGAATGGATATGCCAACTCTAGAGATTCCCGATTGGTGGGAAAAAACTGAGGGAACTATTAATACTACTTTTTTGGAAATAGGAATGTCGTGGAGCTGCCGATCTCTCTGGGCTCTCTGAACCCCCCACCAAAGCAGAAATTACCAGTATTTGGATTTAACTATCCTGAATTTAATTTCAGGAAGAGTAAAGAAAATAGGATTGGGAGAGGGGAGTACAGCAAGCAAAGATGACCGAAGTGAACTTTTTGACATATAATGTACGGGGGTTAAACACATATACAAAAAGAAATAACATTTTAAGAGAAATTGATCAACTCTCTGGAGAGAGGTAGTCTTTCTACAGGAGACTCATATCTCTCACAAAACAATTATAAAATTAAGCTCAAAGGATTTTCCAAGATGGTTCTATAGAGATTCTACAACAAAACGGGCTAAGGGAGTGGCAATCAGGTTTGCCAGAGGAGTAAGGTTCATGCTAGAAGAGAGGCAAGTGGACCCTGAAGGGTGTTACCTGTTCCTGAGAGGGGAGACTAAACGAGGATGATTACACCCTGGCAAACATCTATTGCCCAAATAAGAACCCAATAAATTATTTAAATGTGGTTATTGAGAAACTACAAAGGGGATAGCAGGTGTATTTCAAAAATATTATGAAGAACTGTACTCAGTAAAACAGAAAGAGAGCTTAGAGCAGGAAAAAGAGAGGAGAGAGAAAATGAAAATGTTCCTGAGGGAAGTAAGTCTGAATAAAATCTCAGAAGACAGATTAAGCGCCCTAGAAGAACCCATTACAGAAGAAGAAATAGGTAGGATCCTAAAAGATACAGCCTCAGGGTAAAGTCCAGGCCCAGATGGGCTGACAATATTTTACTATAAGAGGTTCAAGGAAATGTTAATCCCTAGATTATGTACCTATAAGAATGGGATAGGATCAAGTTGGGAGATGAGAAGGGACGCCCAAGCAGCGCTTATTACAGTTATCCCAAAGGAAGGGAAAGACCCTGTGTTCAAGTTACAGACCTATCTTGTTGCTAAATGCAGATACGAAACTATTCGCTAAGGTTTTAGCGAGTAGGATGAAAACGGTAATGAATGACTCGGTCCATGCAGACCAGGTCATATTCATTCCAGGAAGGGAAGGAAGGGATAATGGGGTTAGAACACTGTTACTCACGTATGAAACAAAAAGATGTGGGTCACCAGGACTACTACTCTCAATAGGCGCGCAAAAAGCATTTGATAGGGTAGACTGGGGATTCATGATGAAGACACTCGAGGTAATGGCAGTAGGCCCAAAGATGACCAACTGGATTGAAGCACTGTACAACCATCCAACAACTAGGGTAAAGTTCAATGGGTCAGTATCTACGCCCTTTGAGATGCAAAACGGAACCAGGCAGGGTTGTCCCCTGTCCCCCCTGTTGTTCGTTCTCTCGCTGGAGCCACTTCTGGCAGCGGCCAGACAGAGTCCAGACATAGGGGGAACAGGATTGGAGATGAAGAGCACAAATTGGCAGCATATGCCGATGATATATTGTTTTACATTACCAAACCTAGAGTAACCCTTTCCAACCTAACAAAGCTACTAAAAACCTATGGGGGAATATCAAATTTTAAAATGAACCCCTCAAAATTAGAGTTTCTCAATATTAACATATAGAAACAGGACATACAGATATTCCAAAAAGAGTTCCTATTTACAGTATCTCACAAAAGTGAGTACACCACTCACATTTTTGTAAATATTTTATTATATCTTTTCATGTGACAACACTGAAGAAATTACACTTTGTTACAATGTAAAGTAGTGAGTGTACAGCTTGTATAACAGTGTAAATTTGCTGTCCTCTCAAAATAACTCAACACACAGCCATTAATATCTAAACCACTGGCAACAAAAGTGAGTACACCCCTAAGTGAAAATGTCCAAATTGGGCCCAAAGTGTCAATATTTTGTGTGGCTACCATAATTTTCCAGCACTGCCTTAACCCTCTTGGGCATGGATTTCACCAAAGCTTCGCAGGTTGCCACTGGAGTCCTCTTCCACTCCTCCATGATGACATCACGGAGCTGGTGGATGTTAGAGACCTTGCTTTCCTCCATCTTCCATTCGAGGATGCCCCACAGATGCTCAATAGGGTTTAAGTCTGGAGACATGCTTGGCCAGTCCATCACCTTTACCCTCAGCTTCTTTAGCAAGGCAGTGGTCGTCTTGGAGGTGTGTTTGGGGTCATTATCATGTTGGAATACCGCCCTGCGGTCCAGTCTCCAATGGGAGGGGATCATGCTCTGGTTCAGTATGTTACAGTACATGTTGGCATTCATGGTTCCCTCAATGAACTGTAGCTCCCCAGTGCCGACAGCACTCATGCAGCCCCAGAACATGACACTCCAATCACCATGCTTGACTGTACAGACACTTGTCTTTGTACTCCTCACTTGGTTGCCGCCACACACGCTTGACACCATCTGAATATTGTAAACCGCTGCGTAAACTGTCGGCGCCATATAAATCCTGTATAATAATAATAATAATCTGAACTAAATCAGTTTATCTTGGTCTAGTAATCCATGTCCTTAGTCTGCTTGTCTTCAGCAAACTGTTTGCAGGCTTTCTTGTGCATCAGCTTTAGAAGAAGCTTCCTTCTGGGATTACATTTATGCAGGCCAATTTGATGCAGTGTGTGGCGTATGGTCTGAGCACTGATAGGCTGACCCCCCCACCCCTTCAACCTCTGCAGCAATGCTGGCAGCACTCATACGTCTATTTCCCATAAATAACCTCTGGATATGATGCTGAGCATGTGCACTCAACTTCTTTGGTCAACCATGGTGAGGCCTGTTCTGAGTGGAATCTGACCTGTTAAACCACTGTATGGTATTGGGCACCATGCTGCAGCTCAGTTTCAGGGTCTTGGCAATTTTCTTGTAGCCTAGGCCATCTTTATGTAGAGCAAAAATTCTTTTTTTCAGATCATCAGAGAGTTCTTTTCCATGAGGTGCCATGTTGAACTTCCAGTGACCAGTATGAGATAGTGAGAGCGATAACACCAAATTTAACACACCTTCTCCCCATTCACACCTGAGACCTTATAACACTAACGAGTCACATGACATCGGGGAGGAAAATGGCTAATTGGGCCCAATTTGGACATTTTCACTTAGGGGTGTACTCACTTTTGTTGCCGGCGATTTAGACATTAATGGCTGTGTGTTGAGTTATTTTGAGGGGACAGCAAATTTACACTGTTATACAGGCTGTACACTCACTACTTTACATTGTAGCAAAGAGTAATTTCTTCAGTGTTGTCACATAACGTAAAGATATAATAAAATATTTACAAAAATGCGAGCGATGTACTCACTTATTTGAGATACTGTATATGGCGAGAAAAGGAATTAAAATACTTGGGAGTAAAAATAACACCATCTGAAGAGACAATATACCAAGTAAATATTATTCCGCTCCGAAATTAAATAAAAACGGAAATTAATAAAACTGCAACAGGACACCTCTCCTTGTTAGGCAGGATTAATATTTTTAAAATGGCAATTTTGCCTAAGATTACGTATAAAATGCAGATGCTGCCAATCCCCCTCCCACAAGCATACTTTAATACATTAAAAACGTTATTACTCAGGTTGATATGGCAGAAAAAGAAGCTGAGGATAAGCCTTGCGGTACTGAACAAAGACAAAAAGCAGGGGGGCTGGGGGTGCCGGATATTAAAAAATACTATAATGCAATATTACTATCATGGGTGTTAGAATGGGTAAAAACGAACAAGGGAAAAAGATGGGTTAAATTGGAAAACACGATTAGCAGTGCTGCACTGGGGAAAATAATATGGATACCACCTGAGTACAGAGAAATAAGCAAAAATGCACACGTTATCACAAAGAAAATTTTGGTAATTTGGGACTTGATGCACATGAAAGAAAAATAGGAATTTAATTCACCTTTGATACCATTAAAAGAAACTAACTTTTTTCCACTGGGAAAAGGGAGATTGTTTGGGGAATGGATTAAAAAATAAAACTCACAACTAAACGATATCACGAGGAAAGGTAAAATATACATGTTACAGGAGTTAAAACAAAAAAAATGAGTTTATGGTAATAGACGAATGGCGGTACTCCCAGTTGAAACATTTCGTTACATCACTGCCCCAGCCAGTAAGATCCGAGGAGGACTTACGACCGTTCGAGCGGTTATGTACGACAGAAGGAACAAAGAGAGGGATTCTACAAAGTGCATGTGAGATTGGAGGGGCCAGAAATATCGCCATTCATAACAAAGTGGGGACATGAACTGGGGAAGGGAGAGATGGATTTTGGGAAAATTTATAAGATGACACATTCCACAGCAATAGATAGTAACACTATCTAAATGAATTACAAAATGTTTAGCACGCTGGTACATAACACCGGATAAGACAAATAAATATCATAAGGAAGTCTCACGACTATGCTGGCGGGAGTGTAGGGAGGTGGGAACGATGACCCGTATATGGTGGACGTGCCCAAAAATTAAAAACTATTGTAGAGAGGTGTTGGAGGTAATTCAAGAGATCACTAATATAGAGATTGTGGAAGATCCATGGAGGTGTTTGTTTCATGGGGTAAGAATGCCAAACAAACATTACCTGAGAACATTGGTTCCCCATCTAACGAATGCAGCTAAAAGTTTAATACCCCGGCAATGGCAGGAGAAGGAAAGTCCTAAGATGAGAAGCTGGTGTAGAAAGGTAGACAAGATTTACAATATGGAATATCTCAGGTTTTGTGGAGAAGAGGGAATAGAACGATTTGAAAGTAAATGGAAGATCTGTTGAGAGTTTAAGCACACAGGGAGATATGTAGAATTAAAGAGAGTAGAGGAAGGGATAGGGTCGGGAGTCACAGCAGGGGTTTATCAATAAAAAAAAGGGGGGGGGGAATTATTTAAGGTACTAGTATTTGGTGGATGTTAAGTGATGTATTTTTATACTTGGATATTTACTTGTCATTTAAAAGAAAAAAACAATAAAGATATTAAAAAAAAAATCCCCTTAAAAAAATTGAGCACGCTTACCCCCTCCTCCCAGTACAAATGCGTCCCCTGCTGAAATCCCCATTCCCAGAAGAAATCTTTGCCCCCCCCCATCCCCCAAATCCCCCAGCACAAATGCCCACCCCCCAAAAAAATAGTTCCCCCCACTTCAAATTCCCCCTCCCAGCATAAATTCCCCCACTTTTACTAGAAGAAGCTCAAACAAAGTTCCAGAAAACAAAATCAAACAGTTTCCCTTGCAGGGGGTTTCCACCATCAACACAAAGTAATGGTAAATTCAGCCTTCTGGCTTACACATGCAACAAAATAGTTATCCAGCCTCCTGGCTTACACATACAGCAGTACTGCACAGGCATTCCACTTCAAGCCCCCGTCTGTCTCCCACAAACCATGTCCTTGCCAACCCTGTCCGCATAGATAGCAGCCCTTGCTGCTCTAATGCTCAGGCTTGGGTCTCTGGCTTTCCCAGTGCACAGACATGCACTCTTGTGGCTTCTCCCTTGCACACCTGGACTCCTCAGGAGGGTGGAGCTCAGAACCATGGTCTTGGTCACTAATAGCCCAGCACACACCTGACCAATTAATGTGCTGGTGGTTCACACAATCTGGACCCAGGACTGGAGATTTCATCCCACCCGGATCGCTAACAAATCTCGGGGCTCCCCCTAATTAAGCAAAGCCAATGAAGCCCCTCAACCTGCCTGGCTGAGAATCCTGGGTTAATATCACCTCTGTGGGGCATCACCCTGTCATAAAAGCAGTTATTATTACATCAGTTTTTCTTCCATGTGTTTAAATAATTTGTTACCAAAAACAGTTTCCAGTTGTGTATGAATGCTAGTAAATAAAGGTAAACCTGTGCTTTGCCAGCAGAGGCGAAGCAGCAAGTTTACTTTAGGGCTTGGTCCCTCAAGCAGCACATACTCATTTTTCTTTCACTTCCTCACTACTCTGTTTAGCTGGCATGTGTAATACCCATTACTTCAGGGTATGCAAAAGCATGTGACTTACCCTACGTAAGAGCCATAGGCGTGTGCACAGGTTGTGCCAGGTGTGCCTACACAGATTCCCCCTGCTGCCTGGGGAAGTCCCCTTCTCTGTCTGAAAAGTGAGACATCAGGGGTTTGTTGATATTACGCCAAAGCCCTCCAATGGGGCTTCAAAAATTGTAAAAAAATTATAAATAATATTGTCTGCCCTACTGATATTGTTCACTGAGATATATATATATATATATATATATATATATATATATATATATATATATATATATATATATATATACTAAATACATACACACACATGTGTGTTTGAGCTTTGGGATACACACCCTAATGCAATAGGCTGTGCACACCTATGGTAAGAGCACAGTCACATACAGTATGGAATGGCTGCCCTTTGTCTGGAAATCTGACTTATTTTTATTGGGTTCCCCAGTGGTGAGGGAACATTATTACATAATAATAATAATATTATTATAATGTTTTCCAACATTATTATTGTTATTACCAGAGGCGTAACTACAGGGGTCGCAGAGGTCGCAATGGTGACCCCGCGCCTGCTCCAGGGGGCCTGTGCAGCTGGTAGAGAATCTTCCCGAGAGCTCTGCTCTCTGCCTCCCCCTACAGTGCAGTACCCAGCTGTATGATTGAAGGTACTTGTCATAAACCAGATGTGACCAGAACTGTGTGACTGCAACAGAGTGAACCAGACATAAATAGGTGAAAGTAAGTTTATTTAAGGAAAATGCATATGTGAACACACCACCAATACAGAGTGAACAACCAAACAATCAGTGATATAAAACCAACCAGCATATGTAGCAAGAGGGAGTACCAGAATCGTAGTCAAGCCAGGCTGGGGTCATAAACAGGGAATCAGTAGCTGGGAAGGGAGATAAACAGGACAAGAGAGGATGGATGGATACAGGAGGGAAGGGTCAGGTACAAGGCTCAGAGTCCAGAGTCCAGGGTTTAGGGTTCAGGTAATGGACAGGAAACAGGATCAACAGGTTCCAGGAATCAGGGTTCAGGTTCAGGTTACAGGATCAGACTACAGGATCAGGGTAACAGGATGCAGATCAGGGCTCAAGGACAATACCAGGGCAACATAAGTGTGCAATTGCCGGGTATTTATACTGCAGCTCTGCTAATTAACGTCAGGTGACATCTGTCTGCAGAGGGGAATACCTGCTCCATACTGCCAGGATCCATCCGCTGGTGGACGCCAGTACTGCAGCCCAAAGATGACATAACATTAACAGGGAAAAGCTCTCCTGACAGTTCCAAACTGCCAGGAGACACCTGCTGGTGGACCTCAGTACTGCATGCCGAATAACAGATATTACCAGGGGATGGAACATTTCCTGACAGTCCCCCCCTCAAAGGAGCGGCCTCCGGACGCTCCAACTGGTTGTAATTGTCCATAGTCTATGGCATTAAGCAGAACAACAGATGGGGGTACATCAGGCTGGGCCACAGGCACTTCAGGCGGGGCATCAGGCACCTCAGGGCAGACAGCGGGCACATCAGGCCAGACAGCAGGCTCCGGGTCCTCGAGCTGGGCAGCAGGCTCATCGGACTGGACAGCGGGTACCGAGACATCAGACCAGGCAGCAGGTACTGGACCCTCAATCTGGACAGCGGGCACAGGCATTGGTACAACAGGCTGAGTAGCAGACACTGGCACCTCAGGCTGGGCAGCGGACAGTGGCACAACAGGCTGGGCAGCAGACGGTGGCACAACCGGCTGGGCAGCAGACGGTGGCACAACAAGCTGGGCAGCAGACGGACGGTGGCACAACAAGCTGGGCAGCAGACAGTGGCACAAGCTGGGAAGCAGACAGTGGCACAACAAGCTGGGCAGCAGGCATGGGCACAACAAGCTGGGCAGCAGACGGTGGCACAACAAGCTGGGCAGCAGGCATGGGCACAACAAGCTGGGCAGCAGACAGTGGCACAACAAACTGGGCAGCAGACGGTGGCACAACAAGCTGGGCAGCAGACGGTGGCACAACAAGCTGGGCAGCAGAGGGTGGCACAACAAGCTGGGCAGCAGGCATGGGCACTTCAAGCTAGGCAGCAGAGGTTGGCACAACAGGCTGGGCAGCAGACGGTGGCACAACAGGCTGGGCAGCAGGCATGGGCACAACAGGCTGGGCAGCAGACAGTGGCACTTCAAGCTGGGCAGCAGGCATGGGCACTTCAAGCTGGGCAGCAGACGGTGGCATTTCAAGCTGGGCAGCAGGCATGGGCACTTCAAGCTGGGCAGCAGGCATGGGCACTTCAAGCTGGGCAGCAGGCATGGGCACTTCAAGCTGGGCAGCAGGCTCATCAAGCTGGACAGCGGGCTCATCAGGCTGGAGAGTGGGCACATCAGACTGGAGAGCAGGCTCATCAAGCTGGAGAGCAGGCACTGGCACTTTCGGCTGGAACACTGGCACAGAGCCATCAGGCTGGGAGGCAGGCACCCAGACGTCAGGCTGGGAGGCAGGCACCCAGACGTCAGGCTGGGAGGCAGGCACCCAGACGTCAGGCTGGGAGGCAGGCACCCAGACGTCAGGCTGAGAGGCAGGCACCCAGACGTCAGGCTGGAAGGCAAGCCCCGAGACGTCAGGCTGGAAGGCAAGCACCGAGACGTCAGGCTGGAAGGCAGGCACCGAGACGTCAGGCTGGAAGGCAGGCACCGAGACGTCAGGCTGGAAGGCAGGCACCGAGACGTCAGGCTGGAAGGCAGGCACCGAGACGTCAGGCTGGAAGGCAGGCACCGATACATCAGGCTGGAAGGCAGGCACCGAGACGTCAGGCTGGAAGGCAGGCACCGATACATCAGGCTGGAAGGCAGGCACCTAGACCTCAGGCTGGAAGGCAGGCACCCATACATCAGGCTGGAAGGCAGGCACCGATACATCAGGCTGGGAGGCAGGCACCGAGACGTCAGGCTGGAAGGCAAGCCCCGAGACATCAGGCTGGAAGGCAGGCACCGAGACGTCAGGCTGGAAGGCAGGCACCAAGACGTCAGGCTGGAAGGCAGGCACCGAGACGTCAGGCTGGAAGGCAGGCACCGAGACGTCAGACTGGAAGGCAGGCACCGAGACGTCAGGCTGGAAGGCAGGCACCGAGACGTCAGGCTGGAAGGCAGGCACCTAGACATCAGGCTGGAAGGCAGGCACCGATACATCAGGCTGGAAGGCAGGCACGATACATCGGGCTGGAAGGCAGGCACCGATACATCGGGCTGGAAGGCAGGCACCGATACATCGGGCTGGAAGGCGGACACATCTGACTGGAAGGTAGGCACATCAGGCTGGAAGGCAGGTACATCAGGCTGGAAGGCAGGCACCGAGACGTCAGGCTGGAAGGCAGGCACCGAGACGTCAGGCTGGAAGGCAGGCACCGAGACGTCAGGCTGGAAGGCAGGCACCAAGACATCAGGCTGGAAGGCAGGCACCAAGACATCAGGCTGGAAGGCAGGCACTGGGATGTCAGACTGGGTTGGATTAGCTGGTGCGGAGGCAGGTTGGGTTACTGGCAGGATTGTCTTGGTTGGAAAAAACTTTTGTTTTTTCTTTGGCTTAGCCACTGAAGCTCTGTAGGTGAGGGGTGCAGCAGACTGGAAAGGAGGATTGGGATATGGCAGAGAAGAGGTAACAGTAGCTGGACGAAGTACCTGTGGGTTTGTGGGCAGCTGAGAAGAGACAGGTGGGTTGAATGCAGGATAGGTACAGGGAGCAGAGACTGGATATGAGTATTTGGTTGGCAGCAGCGTATACTGAGCTGCAACTGCGGTTGACACGGGTGATGGGGAAACATACACTTGGGTAGGCTGGTGTTTGGTGGCAGAGGTGGTTTGTTTGGCTGGAGCTGCTTGCATCATGTCAGAACATGCTGAAAGTATAGGTTGTACAAACTGTGCTTTTAAATCTCCCTGTCTAACAAAAGACTGAGCAGACACAATGCACTCTGCAGTCACCTGTGGGGAACAGGCTGAGTAGTGCTCACAAAAATCAGCTGGATCATCTTCAAAAAGCCACACTAGGGATACAACCTGATTCAAATCAAAAGGAGGAGTGAAATCATCACGGCCCTCTGGAATACAGGGCAGGGCCAGCTCAGTACAGATCTTGATCAAAGGCTGCACCTCCCCAAACAATATATAACCCTGATCGACCAGGGAGTGAGCCAAATGTATAGTGGCAAACACCTGGTCACTAGACCATCCTTTCAAAGCCTGGTGGCAATAATCACCACTTTCAGATGCCAGCAGAGAAAAATAAATAACCTCATCTGCATTCATGTTTGCAACCAACTGAATCAAAATGGTTCCCCAGTGCAGCCACTTCTGGTCAGGGATGGCCCTGGTATTCTGTCATAAACCAGATGTGACCAGAACTGTGTGACTGCAACAGAGTGAACCAGACATAAATAGGTGAAAGTAAGTTTATTTAAGGAAAATGCATATGTGAACACACCACCAATACAGAGTGAACAACCAAACAATCAGTGATATAAAACCAACCAGCATATGTAGCAAGAGGGAGTACCAGAATCGTAGTCAAGCCAGGCCGGGGTCATAAACAGGGAATCAGTAGCTGGGAAGGGAGATAAACAAGACAAGAGAGGATGGATGGATCTCAGGAGGGACGGGTCAGGTACAAGGCTCAGAGTCCAGAGTCCAGGGTTCAGGGTTAAGGTAACGGACAGGAAACAGGATCAACAGGTTCCAGGAATCAGGGTTCGAGTTCGGGTTCAGGTTATAGGATCAGACTACAGGATCAGGGTAACAGGATGCAGATCAGGGCTCAAGGACAATACCAGGGCAACATAAGTGTGTAATTGCCGGGTATTTTTACTGTAGCTCTGCTAATTAACGTCAGGTGACACCTGTCTGCAGAGGGGAATACTTGCTCCATACTGCCAGGATCCATCCGCTGGTGGACGCCAGTACTGCGGCCCAAAGATGACATAACATTAACAGGGAAAAGCTCTCCTGACAGTTCCAAACTGCCAGGAGACACCTGCTGGTGGACCTCAGTACTGCATGCCGAATAACAGATATTACCAGCGGATGGAACATTTCCTGACAGTACTGTACTGCTGAATTTTTGAAAGACTGCGTGTGTGTGTATATGTGTGCAGATCATTCCACCCATCACATGACACACTGCAGAGCATTCCAACCATCACATGGCACACTGCAGAGCATTCCACCCATCAAATGACACACTGCAGAGCATTTTACCCATCCCATGATACATTGCAGAGCATTACAACTATCCCATGACACACTGCAGAGCATTTCAGCCAACCCATGATACACTGCAAAGCATTTTACCCAATCCAAGATACACTGCAGAACATTACAACTATTCTATAATACACTGCAGAGCATCTCACCCATCCCATGACACTGCAGAGCATTTCACTCAGTGGCGGAACTACCAGGTTGCATTTGGGGGGGCAAGATGGCAGGAAGGGGGTCCACTGCAGAACAGATGAAAGGGTCCCACTGTGGAATTGTAATAAAGGGCCCCACGACGGAAGTAAAAGGCCAGAGGATCAAGGGACACAGGCTCGGAGGGAAGGGCCTTGGGACCGGAGGAAAGAGCCCCGGAACAAGTCAGTCAGGGGGGCCCTTCATTTTTTCTTGCACTGGGGTCCTGAAGGTTCTAGTTATGCTTCTGGTTATTACAATGGTGTCAAACATACCTCATGGCATATCAATAATGCAAAATAAACCAGCTATATGTTTAGGAAGACTAGCTGCAAGAGAGAAATACGTTTGTTTGTTCTGTGGGAGGTGGTAAGGACAAATATAGGAAGCTGAAAGGTGGTCCACTCCATCTGTTTCTGTCCAGAACCAAATTTATTGTGAAGTTGTCTGTTAATTTTTACAGTGTATATACTGTACCTGATTCAGCTTCTGCCTTATGATGTCTTTTCTTTATATTATTATTTTTCCCTTTCAGAACACTGAAAAAATATGTCTTTTACAAAAAGTGTTGGAATTTTATATGCTAGTAAATGAAGATGTATGGACCAAGGAACTACCAGAGGAACATATATGTGTGATGCACGATCTTCTAGTATATTTTAAAGACAACTGTATAAAATGTGTAAGTTCAGTTATTTAACTTGCAGCCATACTGTGCATTTTCATGTATTCTGTTTTATTGCCTGCTATTACATCAACACCAATGAATCCTTGCACTGATTTTTGTAGGTAGACTGGATGTTTTTGACACTGCCCTTAGGGGCATCTATTGTTTTTTTTCTGCCTCTAAACACCCCTACATGTTAGCTTATGTGTCCATGCACACATAGGCATTTGGAGGAGTTTAGAGGCAGGGGCGTTTAGAAATAGAAAACCCCAAAAATATTAAACACAGGAAAAAACTATTTGGAAGACAGGGTTCATGGATCTCTTTTCTTCTTATTGTCTGTGAAAGGCCTTGCCAAATGCAATGGGTGGATAATAGCAAAATGACCCAGTAGAAAACAATGTAATAAAACACAGTAAAGAATAACTCTAAAGAAAACACCAAAAGATGTAGTAAATGATATCGCCTGTCTACTACTCTTAGGCCCTATCTACACCTCTGCCCAATGGAAGGTCAAATATGCCATCTGCTAAAATTTTGATCCTTAACCAATTTAATACCAGACACTTTCACCAACCTTCCTGCCCAGGCCAATTTTCAGCTTACAGCGCTGTTGCATGCAACATTGTACCCATAAAAAATTGTTATGATTTTTTCACACTTTTGGTGGTATTTAATCTTAAATGGATTTATTTTTTCGCCAAAAACATTTCTTTTCTGTTAAAACATTTTGCAAATAAATAATCTTTCTTCATAAATTTAGGCCAAAATGTATTCTGCTACATTTTGTTTGACAAAAATAATCCAAATCAGTGTATATTATTTAGTCTGTAGGAAAGTTATAGTCTACAAACTATGGAATATATTGTATACTGTATCTGAAAATTGATCAATCCTGATGTATTGACGGCCTATCTTACTTCTTGAGGCCCAAAAATACCAGCACAGTACAAATATTCCCCAAATGACCACTTTTGGAAAGTAGACAGTCCAGTGTATTTAGTAAGATGCATTGTAAGTTTTTTGAAGTTGTAATTTTCTGTCACAATATTTTGGAATATGAAGAAATTAAAAAATATATTTTTTTTTAATTTTTTTTTTTTTTTTACATACTGTCACCAAAGCAGTACAGCATCATCATATAACTGGTGCGATCGCTAACAGTTTTCTTGGTAGCGTTTGGGGAACTGGCAAGCACCAGCGGCCTAGTACACCCCGGTCATAGTCAAACCAGCACTGCAGTAAGACTTGGTGACGTGGTGAGTCCCATAAGTGCAGTTCAAGCTGGTGAGGTGGCAAGCACAAGTAGTGTCCCGCTGCCACCAAAAAGACAAACACAGGCCCGTCGTGCCCATAATGCCCTTCCTGCTGCATTCGCCAATCCTATTTGGGAACCCACCGCTTCTGCAGCACCCGTACTTCTCCCATTCACATCCCCAACCAAATGCAGTCGGCTGCATGAGAGGCATTTTCTTTATGTCCTTCCGAGTACCCCTACCCAACGAACCCCCCCAAAAAAGATGTTGTGTCTGCAGCAAGCGCGGATATAGGCGTGACACCCGCTATTATTGTCCCTCCTGTCCTGACAATCCTGGTCTTTGCATTGGTGAATGTTTTGAACGCTACCATTCACTAGTTGAGTATTAGCGTAGGGTACAGCATTGCACAGACTAGGCACGCTTTCACAGGGTCTCCCAAGATGCCATCACATTTTGAGAGACCCGAACCTGGAACCGGTTACAGTTATAAAAGTTAGTTACAAAAAAAAGTGTAAAAAAAAAACACAAACAAAAATATAAAATAAAAAAAAATAGTTGTCGTTTTATTGTTCTCTCTCTCTCTATTCTCTCTATTGTTCTGCTCTTTTTTACTGTATTCTATTCTGCAATGTTTTATTGTTATTATGTTTTATCATGTTTGCTTTTCAGGTATGCAATTTTTTATACTTTACCGTTTACTGTGCTTTATTGTTAACCATTTTTTTGTCTTCAGGTACGCCATTCACGACTTTGAGTGGTTATACCAGAATGATGCCTGCAGGTTTAGGTATCATCTTGGTATCATTCTTTTCAGCCAGCAGTTGGCTTTCATGTAAAAGCAATCCTAGTGGCTAATTAGCCTCTAGACTGCTTTTACAAGCAGTGGGAGGGAATGCCCCCCCCACCGTCTTCCGTGTTTTTCTCTGGCTCTCCTGTCTCAACAGGGAACCTGAGAATGCAGCCGGTAAAACCAGCCAGCTGACCATAGAGCTGATCAGAGACCAGAGTGGCTCCAAACATCTCTATGGCCTAAGAAACCGGAAGCTACGAGCATTTTTAACTTAGATTTCGCCGGATGTAAACAGCGCCATTGGGAAATTGGGAAAGCATTTTATCACACCGATCTTGGTGTGGTCAGATGCTTTGAGGGCAGAGGAGAAATCTAGGGTCTAATAGACCCCAATTTTTTCAAAAAAGAGTACCTGTCACTACCTATTGCTATCATAGGGGATATTTACATTCCTTGAGATAACAATAAAAATGATTTAAAAAAAAAATGAAAGGAACAGTTTAAAAATAAGATAAAAGCAAAAAAAAATAAAGAAAAAAAAAAAAAAATGGCACCCCTGTCCCCCCTGCTCTCGCGCTAAGGCGAACGCAAGCGTCGGTCTGGCGTCAAATGTAAACAGCAATTGCACCATACATGTGAGGTATCACCGCGAAGGTCAGATCGAGGGCAGTAATTTTAGCAGTAGACCTCCTCTGTAAATCTAAAGTGGTAACCTGTAAAGGCTTTTAAAGGCTTTTAAAAATGTATTTAGTTTGTCGCCATTGCACGTTTGTGCGCAATTTTAAAGCATGTCATGTTTGGTATCCATGTACTCGGCCTAAGATCATCTTTTTTATTTCATCAAACATTTGGGCAATGTAGTGTGTTTTAGTGCATTAAAATTGGAAAAAGTGTGTTTTTTCCCAAAAAATGCGTTTGAAAAATCGCTGCGCAAATACTGTGTGAAAAAAAAATGAAACACCCACCATTTTAATCTGTAAGGCATTTGCTTTAAAAAATATATATAATGTGTGGGGGTTCAAAGTAATTTTCTTGCAAAAAAAAATAATTTTTTCATGTAATCAAAAAGTGTCAGAAAGGGCTTTGTCTTCAAGTGGTTAGAAGAGTGGGTGATGTGTGACATAAGCTTCTAAATGTTGTGCATAAAATGCCAGGACAGTTCAAAACCCCCCCAAATGACCCCATTTTGGAAAGTAGACACCCCAAGCTATTTGCTGAGAGGCATGTCGAGTCCATGGAATATTTTATATTGTGACACAAATTGCGGGAAAGAGATAATTTTTTTTTTTTTTGCACAAAGTTGTCACTAAATGATATATTGCTCAAACATGCCATGGGAATATGTGAAATTACACCCCAAAATACATTCTGTTGCTTCTCCTGAGTATGGGGATACCATATGTGTGGGACTTCTTGGGAGCCTAGCCGCGCATGGGACCCCAAAAACCAAGCACCGCCTTCAGGCTTTCTAAGGGCGTAAATTTTTGATTTCACTCTTCACTGCCTATCACAGTTTTGGAGGCCATGGAATGCCCAGGTGGCAAAACCCCCCCCCCAAATGACCCCATTTTGGAAAGTACACACCCCAAGCTATTTGCTGAGCGGTATAGTGAGTATTTTGCAGATCTCACTTTTTGTCACAAAGTTTTGAAAATTGAAAAAAGAAAAAAAAAAATTTCTTGTCTTTCTTCATTTTCAAAAACAAATGAGAGCTGCAAAATACTCACCATGCCTCTCAGCAAATAGCTTGGGGTGTCTACTTTCCAAAATGGGGTCATTTGGGGGGGGGTTGTGCCCCCTGGGCATTCCATGGTCTCCGAAACTGTGATAGGCAGTGAAGAGTGAAATAAAAAATTTACACCCTTAGAAATCCTGAAGGCGGTGATTGGTTTTCGGGGCCCCGTACGCGGCTAGGCTCCTAAAATGTCCCACATATGTGGTATCCCCATACTCAGGAGAAGCAGCTAAATGTATTTTGGGGTGCAATTCCACATATGCCCATGGCCTGTGTGAGCAATATATCATTTAGTGACAACTTTGTGCAAAAAAAAAAAAAAAAAAATGTGTCACTTTCCCGCAACTTGTGTCAAAATATAAAATATTCCATGGACTCAACATGCCTCAAAGCAAATAGCTTGGGGTGTCTACTTTCCAAAATGGGGTTATTTGGGGGGATTTTATGGCCTTCAAAACTGTTATAGGTAGTGAGGAGTAAAATAAAAAATTTACGCCCTTAGAAATCCTGAAGGCAGTGATTGGTTTTCGGGGCCCCGTACGCGGCTAGGTTCCCAAAAAGTCCCACACATGTGGTATCCCCATACTCAGGAGAAGCAGCTAAATGTATTTTGGGGTGCAATTCCACATATGCCCATGGCCTGTGTGAGCAATATATCATTTAGTGACAACTTTTTGTAATTTTTTTTTTTTGGCATTATTCAATCACTTGGGACAAAAAAAATGAATATTCAATGGGCTCAACATGCCTCTCAGCAATTTCCTTGGGGTGTCTACTTTCCAAAATGGGGTCAT
Organism: Aquarana catesbeiana; assembly: GCF_042186555.1. NCBI lineage: Eukaryota > Metazoa > Chordata > Amphibia > Anura > Ranidae > Aquarana > Aquarana catesbeiana. The sequence goes on from NC_133326.1 coordinate 273,484,147, forward strand.
TTGTGGGGGTTTTGTACTGCCCTGCTTAGCACCTCAAGAAACGACATAGGCAGTCATAAATTAAAGGCTGTGTAAATTCCAGAAAATGTACCCTAGTTTGTAGGCGCTATAACTTTTGCGCAAACCAATAAATATACACTTATTGACATTTTTTTTTACCAAAGACATATGGCCGAATACATTTTGGCCTAAATGTATGACTAAAATTGAGTTTATTGGATTTTTTTTAGAACAAAAAGTAGAAAATATCATTTCCATGTATAGCGCAAAAAATAAAAACAGCAGAGGTGATCAAATACCATCAAAAGAAAGCTCTATTTGTGGGAAGAAAAGGACGCAAATTTCGTTTGGGTACAGCATTGCATGACCGCGCAATTAGCAGTTAAAGCGACGCAGTGCCAAATTGTAAAAAGTGCTCTGGTCAGGAAGGGGGTAAATCCTTCCGGGGCTGAAGTGGTTAATTTCCTCTGTATACCAATAATGTATTTTAAGAATTTATGGGGAGTTTGTCCTACTCTTTTACACCTCCTGTCATTCGTTTTGAATTGTTGCAGCCTTGATTTACTTTATACATATTCTTTATGTTCTATGTAACTTTCAAATGATGATAGTGTTCTTTCATTTTTATATTTTTTAAATGCCCTTTTCCTATTCCTTATTATTTTACTGTGAGCCACATAGGTTTTTTTTTTTTTTTTTGCCTTTTTCAGTTGTTTGAATACAGTTGACAGATGACCAGGTACAGCAGAACATCATTTCTAGGTGATCTTCTATAATCTGTATCATTCAATGATCCTATTAAAGGGTTTATACCTTTCTGACATTTTACCATTCCATACTCGAGTCAATTTCAGAGTAGGTAAAAAATCTCCCAGCCCTAGCATCCCTTTCTATCTGTGCAAGGAACTGAGTATCCTTGGACTATATGTCTTTTTTTAAACCTGAATAAATATGTAACAAGCACCATTCACTATCCTCCAGCAGATGAGCACACTCTGAGCACACTTTCTGCAGCCTGGCTTCCCCTGTGCAGAAGGGCCCCCCACCACATCCCCTTGTCCTTTGAAAGTTCAAGGTCCCCAGGGACTTAATCAGTCCTTGTCACCCTACCTTCTTCTCCCATGCAGGCTCCTAGCAGCTCTCTACCTGTAGCTTTGCAGGCTCCAGGTTTTCCCACTTCTATTAGCTTGTGTAATTTTACTGTGTTTGCTGAAAGCAAACACAGTGTTTTCAGACGTTCACGCTGCCCTTTGCAAACTGCTACAGGTGTCAATGTAAAATGAATGACACCCCCAGATCGGTTTGCAGATCGCAGTGAGAACTGTGAAATGGTGCATTAATCGGATTGCATAGGTGTAAACACCCATCCAATCCGATTTCCGTGCAGACCAAAAAAAGGGTCCTTCACCGTTTTGGTGCAAATGCGATTTCAGCCATACAGAGAGTCCCGGAGCTAAGGACAGGAGAGAAATGGGCGCAGGGACGGCATGACAGTGCTGGACAGCACAGTTGCCATTTTAAGATCAGTGTTTCCCCTTTTAGAATGGGGGAGGGGCTGAGTGAGGAAGGCGCTCAGAGCTGGAGAGATGAAGGGAGAGGGGGAAGTGACGTCAATTGTAGAGCGGAGGAGGAAGCGATTTCCACCCACCCGCCCCAAGTTGGTTAGAAAAGGGGTAAGGGACAGGTCAGGATGACTGGCAGTGTTAGGTCGCTGGAGAAGGAAAAGATAGAGGTTACATGTATGGAACATGTTGTACCCATCCATGGGATGGGGGTTGTTTCTGGTACCCATCCATGGGATGGGGGTTGTTTCTGGTACCCATCCATGTGATGGGGGTTGTTTTTGGTATCCATCCATGAAAGGATGGAGGTTGTTTCTGGTACCCATCCATGAAAGGATGAAGGTTGTTTCTGGTACCCATCCATGAAAGGATGGGTTTGTTTATGGTACTTTCAGGTTACGAGGGGTTAATCTGGAAGGGTTAAAAAGGGTAGGTCACTGCGAAGGTTGGGTACCGCCTCCGAGTCAGGGGTTTCTGACTGGAGGCCTAAAGTTTAAAATAAGTTGTTCGCAGTGAACAATCTATGTTGTTTTCCTCTATGACACTAAAAAGTATATATTAAAGTTTAATGGTTATTTATGAAGATGTTATTTAATTAATTTTATAATTTGTTAATAAAAGGCCGTCAAGGCCATTTACTCCAAAACCTGGTCAAGTTATTTGTGAAGGGATTGGGGGGGAAGTTTTTGGGGATAAAAGGTGTATCAGGAGACTGGGCTTAAGTCCTACAAATGTCACGTTTGTATGGCTGAATTTGCATCGCGCAGACATCGCATGTGATTTGAACACTAGTGAAAACCCTGGCTAAAGGAACATGATAGCAAAATGATGCGGCCAACTATTAGCATAGAGTTAATGAAAGACTCTGCTGGAGGACAACAGAGGAAAGAGGGGGAGTGAGAGAGATTTGGGAGAGAGAGGGCAGAGTCTGGACACAGTAACAGTGCTGTTAACTCACTTGGATGTTCCCAGGCTGCTCACACTAGTTCTGTCGGTGGCTACTTGTTTAAATGTTCCCGCCCTCACGTTCCTTTCAGACGCAGCACACGGGCTGCACGGAGCAGGGACTGGACACAGAAACAGAGGGGAGGGAGGGGCAGAGCCGATGCAGCCTCTTCCATTTCTGTGGAGGGGGGGAGTTGTACTCGCTGGGCTGTTAGAATTTAACAGAGAGTGACATGCACAGCATTGTGACAATGGGTCAGTCAGCCTGAGCTCTCCCTGTGCTGTCAGCATGTCACATCGCGGCTGCACTACCAAGCCCATCCCGCTCTCACTGTTTCATACAGGGGAGGATGGGGGAACTGCCTGACACCCCCCAATGTGTGGCACCTGGGGCAGACTGCCCCCCCCCCCCCCAGTTAGTACGCCACTGCAGCAGGGGGAAGCATGAAGTGCTCTAGAATTTCCTGGTAGAGGGCTGCGCTGTCTTTGGACTTGATAAAACACAGTGGACCAACACCAGCAGATGACATGACTCCCCAAATCATCACTGACTGTGGAAACTTGACACTGGAGCTCATGCAACTTGGATTATGTGCCTCTCCACTCTTCCTCCAGACTCTGGGACCTCTATTTTCAAATGAAATGCAAAGTTTTCCACAGTTCGTGATGATTTGGGGAACCATGTCATCTGAATTGAATTGAATTATTGAAATAAATTAACTTTTTGATGATATTCTAATTTTGTGTGATGCACCTGTATATCCAGTAAGACACTTATGCACTTGATGGTGTGAGAAACAAAGGGAAGCACTGGATTGCACAAATAAAAAAAAAGATTGAGCATCCATTTTTTTTTTATCTGCACTCATATAGCTATAGCAAAGACTTAAAGTGGTTGTTAAGCCACTATGTGATCTTTATACCATCCCCATTGTTAGATAACAACCTAGTGTCCTAGTGCCTGTGCGTTAAAAAAGAAAAGCAGATTTCTACCTGATTTCACAGCGCCTCCCGTGGCTCATGTGACTCCCATCTCTGTTCTCTCCCCATCTGACATCTCCAGCAGGCGGGGCCGAGAACTCACGCTGATGTCAGCCAGGAAGGCAGGGAGGAGAGGAGAAGAGAGCCGGGAGTCATGTAAGCGCCGGGAGGCACTGTGAAATCAGTTATAAATCTGCTTTTTAATAAAGCACAGGCACAAGGACACAGGCTGTTATCTAACAATAGGGATGGTATAAAGTTCACATAGTTTTGTAGCAGAGCGGCGCTAATGAGAGCTGACAGGCAGGAAGAGGAGGGGGCGGAGGACAGGGGAGAGCTGCAGATAGCAGCAGATGATGGAGGCACGTAAACTGATCATGGTGTCAGGGCTCAGCAGCCATGATAAACTGTGGTCAGTTTACAGGGGGGAGGGCATAGCTAGGCAGGATCAGCCAGGTGATTCAGGTGATACAGGGGGCCAAATTACACAGTACAAGCACTGTGCTGTGTAACATGCTTTAAAGGAACGGGATACATTTTTTTAGGGTAACAAACACTTTAAGGTGTCATGGAACGTATGGGAAAGTTCAAAAGAAACTTTTCTAAAAACACCCTATATGTAACAGAGGTAAGACCTTTTGTTAACTTTGCTTGTACGATCTTGTCAAAAACAGGGGTAGGGGGAAAGAGCATCTCAACAGACAAAAACTGGGCATGCAAAGCATGTTTCAATTGGAGGAATTGATTAAACCAATTTGATTGTAAAGAGAATTCTCACCTTAACTCTTCAAAGGATTTAAGTAAACTGTTCTCGTACAGTTGAGCTAAAGTTGTTATTCCTGATTTTCACCATCTCTGAAAGCCTTTAAGAACTGAAAGTTGGGAGAGTCTATTATTATCCCATATCGGGTTTATCTAGTGGGGTATGGAATACCCATAACTTTTTTGACTGTATCCCATATTTTACACATTAGCTTACAGGTGGGCATATCCACACACGAAACAACCCCTCTTACCCTGTCCAAAACATGGAGTGGTGACCAACCCTTAAGTGCATAGGAAAATAATCATCGAGCAGGAAGGGGTAACTGTTCAAGCTCCCATCCAGCAAAATGCTGTAATTGTGACGCAAAGAAATACATCCTTGGGTTAGGAACTACCAGTCCACCCGCATTTTTGGGATGTTGAAGAGTCTCCAATTTAATACGAGGGGTTTTATTCTGCCATATTAAACGCTTAAATATACTATTAATCTTAGTAAAAATCCATAAAGGTATCCACATCGGAGCATTATGTAAAAGATACAAAAGCTGAGGCATCCATATCATCTTGATTAGATTAATACAGCCTATTAAAGAGAGAGAGCGTTTATTCCAGATTTTGCTTTGGTCTTGGAATCTAGTAAGTAGTGGAAGTATGTTGTCTACAATATACGACTGAGGGGGATCAAAAATAACTATCCCGAAGTATTTTATAGAAGACACAACCCTGAGCTGAGAAAGTGAGGATGGTAGTGGGTCCTGGGGAAGATCTAAGGGCATCAATACGGACTTCTCCCAATTTATGCCTAACCCGGAAAACCTACCAAACTCCTTAAGATATTTCATTACTGCCGGTAGAGATGAACTAATATTAGTCAGAAAAACAAGACGATCATCTACATATAATAATACCTTTTCCTCCCTATCTCCCCTAATCAAACCAGTAACATCAGTTGAGGCCCACATAAGACAACCCAAGGGCTCTAGAGCTAGGGCAAAGAGCAGGGGGCAATGGGCACCCCTGCCTTGTGCCCCGGCAAAGTCTGAAACTAGAAGATTGGAGGCTGGACCCTAATTTATGCCATAGGAGCTGCATATAACAACCGTACCCATTGGCAAAAATTAGAACCAAGCTTGAATTTTTCCAGAATGGCCCATAGGTAAGGCCATTCAACACTATCAAAGGCCTTTATTGCATCCAGTGCCAGAAAGGTACGATTTGGATGGTCCAGGGCTGGAACCTGCATATTTAAGTATGCACATCTAATATTGACTGCTGTTGATATATTGGGCATAAATCCTACCTGAGTGAATAATATGTTTAATAACTTTATTTAATCTGGTAATGAGTACTTTGGCAAGAATTTTAACATCTGTAGACAGTAGGGAAATTGGTCTATAGCAGTGGTCATCAACCCTGTCCTCAGGGCCCACTAACAGGCCAGGTTTTATGTATTACCTTGGGGAGATGCAGACTAGAATACTGCAATCACTGAGCAGCAAATTATATCACCTATGATGTATTTCAGTTAGCTTGCAAACCTGGCCTGTTAGTGGGCCCTGAGGACAGGGTTGATGACTACTGGTCTATAGGATTCAGGATGTAACAGGTGTTTATCTTTTTTAGGTATAACTATTATAACAGACTGACCCATACTGTCTGAAAGCTGACCTATATGGAAGGCCTCATTTAGTGTATTAAGAAGGGCAGGAAGCATCTCCTTGTTATATTTTTTATAGACCTCTATAGGGAGACTGTGAGTCCCTGGAGCTTTGGAATTAGAAAAACTAGCCACGCACTCTTCAATTCCAGTAAAGTAAGTGGAGCGTTGAGGGTCTCCTCCTCTTTCACTGAAAGGGCCAGGAGATTAATGGTAGCCAGATAAATAGATAACTTGGCTAACGTATAGTCTGCCCTAGAGGTCTATAGAGCCTGATAATAGGACTTAAAGGTGGATACAATGGGACTAGTCTGGTTAATAACCTACCCCTCTCTATTCTTTAAGGCTGAAACATGTGTGGGCTTGGATTGAGACCCTACTATCCTGAGCCAACAGTCTACCATTCGTCTCTCCCTCTGCCCAACTAAGTCTCTTCTGAAAGAAGAGTTTATTCCTTGCCCTGGATTCCAACAGTTCGTTCAGCCTTTTTTGAGATGAAAGCCATTCCTGTTGGGCATCAGAAGAGGGATCCTGGAAATATAGAGCTTTCGCTGCAGAGGTATCGGCCTTTTCAAGTTTAAGCTCTCTACGGGAAGCAGTTTTGATGACACTAATTTTTTGACTCAACAGTCCCCGAAGATAGGCCTTGAGAGCATCCCATACAACCCGTATGGGAGCAGAGCCCAAATTAAGAGACAAGAAATCCATAATGCGAGCAGCAATAGCATACTCTTTGGGAAATAGTTTAAAGCCAAAAGGGGTTCAGCCGCCATGGCATATTGGACGCCCGATGCCCTGATGTTAAGGTGACTATCAGAGGGGAGTGATCTGAAATTCCTCAAGGTACTATACTAGCACTTACTATGCATGGTATAAGATAGCTCTGCCAAAAACAGAGCAAAATCAATTCTGGATATTGAATTGTGTGTTTTAGAATAGCATGTATAAGCACATTCTTCGGGATGTAACCTCCTCCACATGTCGTAGAGCCCTAATTCCCTGCATAGTCTTCCAAGAGGGGAAAGATGTTCAGAGGTTATTGACCTTGGAGCTGGGCATCCATCCCGCTTCAGATCAGTTACATTGTTGAAATCTCCAAGTACCAATATTGGCACCTGGGGGGAGGCCCCTGCAAAGGAAATAGGCTGACAAAGTATTTCTGGATTATATGGAGATGGTATATATATATATATATATATATATATATATATATATATAGCCAGAATTAACTCAAGTTCATCCAACTTACATTGTAAAAAATATATTGGCCATATATATTGGCCATTTACGTCTATCAAAAGTCCTACTGCATGAGAACACTATGCCAGTATAAACTAAAACAGAGACCCCCCTTGAATAGGAGGTAAATATCGAATGATATGCTTCTCGAACAGAACGACGTTGCAAAAATCTAGTCACATTGCATGTGGCATGTGTCTCCTACAGACAGACGAGGGCAGGGCGGAAAGAGGAAATATAATCAAAGACAGATTGACTTTTTAAAGCATTATTCATTCCCCTAACGTTCAACGAAAAGATTTTAATTGATCGATTTACCATAAGTACAAAAGTAAAATTAAACTACTAGCCAGCAACCCGCACTAAGTACAATAATACATAGCACATAGGTATAAAAGATAATAAATACTCCAAGAAAAAAACAAAACACCCCACTCCCCCCAGCCCAAAACACCCCCCCCAAAAAAAACCACAACGGTTCCACATGGGAGAAAGCCACTGAAAAGGAAAAAAAAAAAACATCTAGTGGCTATCGCTGATTAAGCCTCCGACAACCTGGCTTATACTTAAATGTGCACCATTGTCCCCACAACCAGCTTTATATGCATTTCTTAGTAGAATGGGCCCATCGCCCCAAGGTCTAATTTTTAACTTGTCCGTCAAGCCAAGTCTGTGCATCCTGGGGTGTTTCAAATACATGTACGTTGCCTTCACGAACCACCCGCAAGCAAGCAGGATAGAGCTTTGAATATTTTAACCCTTGGAGTAGCAGGCGTTTCTTAACTCCCTGAAAATTTGCCCTTCGTTTCTGAACCTCTGGTGAAAAGACAGGAAAGAACATCATTTTGGATCCATTATATCTAATGTCATTTAATACTTGTGCTCTTCGCAAGATATTCTTCTTGTCTTGATCATTTAAAAGGCGTATTAGAAAAGGCTGTGGTGTATTTCCTGGTTTCTGAAGCCGGGTAGGGACCTACTATAAGTAATGAAGAAAGATAGTCCTTGCCAAGGATTTCAATGAGCCACTTTTCCAGCACATTTAATTGGGTCTTTACCCTTGGCCTTCTCTGGTATACCCAGTACCTGAACGTATTACAACGTAAATGGTTCTCCATGTCTTCAACTTTTAGAAATAGTAGTATTAAGCTTGCGTGTAGCAGACTTCATCTCTGTTACCAATGGAGGAAAAATATCCTCTATGCCACAAACCCAGCTTTCTAATGCCTTAGTACGTCCCTGTACATTTTGAAGATCCCCACGTATATGAACCACCTTTTCCCACATGGCCTGTACCTGACCTGTAAGTAGGGAAAAGGAGGAGGAACAGTGTTGTATCAAAGAGTAAATGTCCCTTAATGTTGGTTCAAAGACATCCTCAACGGTGTTCTCCCCTTCAATTGTTTTCTGAGTAATAACATTCTGAATAGAGACAGTTTGAACAGTGGATGTATTTGCATTCATACTCACAGTGATTGAAGAGGAGGATGACTAATACATTATAAATTATAATTAACCATCTAAAAACGGAGCCTCTTTCTGAGATTTGGTGTTTACAAGTTAAAAACTGTTTTTTTGTTAGAAAATTACTTAGAACCCCCAAACATTATGTTTTCTTTCTAACACCCATATTTGCACAGCAGTCTTACAAGCGCACTTTTTTGGAAAAAAATCACTTTTTTAATTAAAAAACAAGACAAGAGTAAAGTTAGCCCAATTTTTTTTTATTGTGAAAGATAATGTTACGCCGAGTAAATTGATACCTAACATGTCATGCTTCAAAGCTTTTGAGTTACAGAGGAGGTCCATGGCTAGAATTATTGCTCTTGCTCTAACTATCGCGACAATGCCTCACATGTGTGGTTTGAACACTGTTTTCCTATGCGGGCACTGCTCACGTATGCGTTCACTTCTGCACACAATCTCGGCAGGACGGCGTACGTTTTTTTTAAAAAAATGTTTTTTTATTTATATTTATTTTTTTTATTTTAGCTTTTATTTTTAATTTTTACACTGTTCTTTAAAAAAAAAAAAGGGTCACTTTTATTCCTATTACAAGGAATGTAAACACCCCTTGTAATAGAAAAAAAGCATGACAGGACCTCTTAAATTTGAAATCTGGGTTCAAAATGACCTCAGATCTCATTTACACTAAAATGCAATAAAAAAAGTCCCTTTAAGAGGATCCGATCTCCTCCGCCACTACTGACGGCTCCGGTAAAAGGTGGAGGGCACTGGAGAGTGACGGGAGGGGGACAGGAGCGGACCGCCCACTCTTGAAGATGATACTGGGGTTATGATAGCTAGCTGCTACCATAACAACGGTATTCCTCTTTAAAGTAGCGACGTAAAATGACGACGGGCGGTCCGGAAGTGGTTAATAGTTATATATAAACACTAACTTTTTAACCACTTTCAACCAGCAGTTTAACATTTACTGCTAGCCTCCAGCTTTGTTATTCCCATGCAATGTACCCGTACGTCGTAGGGAGAACTTCCGCGTGCCTCCTGCCTCTCATGTTGTGTTTTTTTGTCAGCAGGCTTGCAGCCAATGATTTTGACTGTGAACCTGCTGATAGCTGTGGCCATCCACAACACAGAAATCTGTGTAAGTTGGTAAACACAGAACACAGATCTGGCTTGTTGTGCTTTCTAATCTCACTTACTGTTCAGAGCTGAGATCAGGAAGCAAAGCCAGTCTGTCAGTAAAATCAGCACACATACACTTGTTAGGCACACAATTAACACTTCAGTTGCCCTCCTGATCACCCCTGCCACCCATCCAGTGTCATTAGTACGGTGACAGTGTACAGTATTATCACTGATCACTGTGTTAGTCACTAGTAATGGCAGATATTGTCAGATAGTGTCCCTCCGAGCCATGTTAGTTAGCGCCAGTTTCTGATTGACCACAACACTTTCACATTTACGCTGGAAATGTTATAGGCAGTCAAAAAATTAGAGCTGTGTCAAAAGCTGCGTAAATTCATAGTTTGTAGACACTATAACTTTCACAAAAAAACATTCATTTACATTTATTTAATTTTTAACATTTTTTTTTGCCAAAGACATGTAGCAGAATACATTTTAGCTAAAATGTATGAAGACATTTCATTTTATTGGATTTTTTTATAACAAAGTAGAAAGTACTGTTTTTTTTTCCCAAAATGTTTGGTATTTTTTAATTTATATAATAAAAAAAATAAAATCCAGTGGTGATCAAATACCACCAAAACAAAGCTCTATTTGTGTGAAAAAATTGATATAAATTCCATTTGGGTACAGTGTTGCATGACCAAGCAATTGCAATGTAAATTAGCACAGTTCTGAACTGCAAAAATGGTCTGTTCATGAAGGGGGGAGGTCAAGTGGTTGAGCAAGGTTACGTCTCTCTCTGTGGAGTCTATACCTCTTTTAATACAGAAAAAAGTATTTTACTTGCTTTAGAAACTGCAGCTTGACATTTCATGCTGGGTTTTTTTAAGTCTATAATCTACTATCTTTCCTGCTTCAGAAAGGAGTCTTTACAAAATGTTGATTTCCACCTCAACCTGATCCTGAGTGTCCGTATGCCAGCTGAAGGTTTTTTTCTGCTTCCTATCCATGTGCATTGATGCTTATTAATTGCTGTATTTTATACTGGATCACCTCGCTGTTCTAATGAAAATGTATATGTAGCTTGTAGCTGAGATTTTGCTTTTGAAAAGGTAGAGGAACCGTGGGGAGATCTAGCGAATGTACTATAATTTAACCACTTCCGGACCAGCCACCACAGTTTCATTGCGGCAGGTTGGCTTGGCTGGGCAAATTGACGTTACCTTACATCGCTTCTCCTTTTGGCCACTATGGGTGCGCATGCACTGCTGGAGGCGTTGGAGCCTTTTCCCGGAGCCGATGTGAATACCGCACCCACGTTCGCTCATGACAGAGCGAGAACCGGGATCTGTGTGTAAACACACAAATCCCGGTTCTTTCAGGGGAGTAGAGACAGATCGTGTGTTCAAACTAAGTATGAGGAGGAGCAGAGGAGAGGCGATTACGATCAAAGAGATGGAAATGGAGGAACTACACCCAGACAACAATACCAAGATGATAGATACAAGAATGAATATCCATACACCCCCCAGAGAGGGAACAGAAGACCCCAGCAAAATGACAGGACGCCACAAAATGGAGAAAGGAGACCGTTCTATGGAAGAAATAATAGGAAGCCACAAAATTGGAATAACTGGTATAAACCCCCATATGACCAGAGGGACCACAGAGGATACACGCAAGACTATAGGGAACACAGGAGGCCATATGACTATAGAGATAACAGAGGACCAACATATGACCACCATGGACCAAGAGGAAGAAGCCCCGGTCAGGACTATGGACATGGGGAAAGAAGAGGATCACAACAGAGAGACCATCGATACCATGAACGGAGCCCGGTACCCACATATAACTATTATGCTCCATTGACCGATCGAGGGGAGGAGAGAAATAGCCAATATAGGCAATACCCCCCACAAAATGAAAATTCCGACCACAGCAGGCCTTTTTTAGACAGAGGCCGGGAGAACCCTCCCCTGAGACACATAGACGAAAACAGAAGTCACAGAAGAAGTCAAGAAAGAAGAGAGGAAAGTGATCTGGAAAGAGAGAGAAAAAGAAAAAGAGAGTAAAAGGAGAGGGAATCTTTAATCTGAGTGGTCAAATAGGGGTTTTAGACAATGGATTAAAATATGCACCCTCCAAGAATCTGGATAAATTTCAAACCTATTTAGGAATTCAGAAATTTGTGAGGAAACTGAATATTGCCATGTATATTGCAGGAAATCCAGCGAGGCCGAGACATATAGAACCCTGCGATGAAGAGATTGTCCATAGTACACTACGAAACAAATCTGTTTTTAATCCACCAGTAAAGAACAACAAGTACACTGAAGTTTTTAAACAAGTTGTTTTAGATGATATTAAAGTTTTAAAGATCAAGAAGAAAGAAGAACCAAACCACATAAAGAGCGGCATCAAGAAACTAACAAGAAGGAAAGATTTGGTCATACGACCAGCTGACAAGGGAGGGGGAATTGTGATTCTATCGAAAGAACAATACCACACCAGTAAGACTAAGATGTTGGAAGATGAGACGACTTATAGCAGACTATTAAGCAACCCGATGTTTAAATGCAGAAAAGCACTATAGAAGGTGGTGTGCCTAGGAGTAAAGAAAAACATACTGAATAAAAAAGAAGCCAGATTCCTGATACTTGATTCCTGCAGAACCCCGATCATATACTCACTGCCGAAAATACATAAAGACAAAAGAGATCCACCACCAAGACCGATAGTAAATGGCATAGACTCATTGACATCAAGGATCGGGCAATATATAGATGTTTTCTTACAGCCAGCGGTCCAGAACACAGAGGCATATCTTAGAGACACCAAACAGATGTTACAAATACTAGAAGACATCCTGAAAGAAGAAGGACCTTGGATTTTGGCTACCGCAGATGTCTCATCCCTATATACAGTGATATTACACCACCAAGCATGCAAAGCCGTAAAATGGGATCTTAGGCTATATACCAAGCTACCATGCATTCAAAGGAAGTTCATAGTGAAATGCTTAGATTTCTGTCTAAAGAACAACTATTTCTGGTATGACAAAAATTACTATCACCAACAGACAGGGGTAGCGATGGGAGCCAAATTTGCCCCAAGTGTGGCAGGCCTTTTCATGGCTCAGTGGGAGGAACAGAATGTTTTCAGCAATAGACCCACCGAATTAGCCATCTACAAGAGGTACATTGATGATGTCTTCATACTCTGGAAAGGTGAATTAGGCCAACTTACCAGTTTTTTGGAAAACCTCAACATGAACGACAGAAATATTAAATTATCCTGGGAGACCAGTGAAGAAAAAGTGATATTTTTAGATTTAGACATCATACAGGAAGACAGGAAATTACGGTCATGCACGCACTTTAAAACTGTGGACAGGAACAGCTATCTCCCGAGAGATAGCTGTCACCATAGAAACTGGTTGTTTAATGTCCCCAAAGGCCAACTTATGAGGGTAAGACGGAATTGTACCCATCTAAACACCTATCTAGAACAAGCAGAACTGATTGCACAGAAATTTACCAACAAAGGTTATGATCAGCAATTTATAAGAGATAAGATAGTTGAAGTAAAAGAAATGGACCGAAAAGAATTAATCAAAGACAGAACCAGAAAAGAGACGGCATCTACGGTAGCACCATTAATCCTGGATTTTAATGCCCAATATAAAAGAATTGAGAAGATTATCAAGAGACACTGGCACATACTTTTAGCAGACAAAGATTTACAAGAAAAATTACCCCCCAATTCCAGATTTATTTATAAGAAAGCACCCACTATTAGAGACAAAATTGTGAAAAATGTTATTGACCCACCAAAGAAAACGATTTCCTTCTTTACACGGAACGGTTTCTTCCCCCGTAAAAGATGCTTTGCATGTTTGAGAACCAGGCGCCCTAATTCCACTTTTCGTCGACCAGTACAGGAGAGACATATGAAATTAAAGATTTTATCTGTTGCAACACGGAAGGAGCGGTATACGCCCTAGAATCTAGTTGCGGCCTACAGTACATAGGCCGCACAAAAGACCCCTTCGAGTAAGGATCAAAGAACATGTGAATAATATTTTAAAGGGGTATGACAAACACAGTGTATCTAAACACTTCCTGTTGTGTCATAATAAAGACCCTACACAGCTAAAATTCTGGGGAATTGAACCGTATGTCAGGCACTGGCGGGGGGGCCATAAAGTGAGAACCCTCAGCCAACTCGAATCTAAGTGGATATTCACGTTAGATACTTTTGCCCCTAGAGGTTTGAACATCGAGTTTGATTTGAATTGCTTTTTAAGTGACTTTTAATTAGTAGTGTACACAACAATCTCTTCTTACACCTAATTCGTCCAATTTTAACTAATTTTATCTAATTTTACAATACTCTTAGGAACATGTCTTGGCCTCCTCTCCCGCCCCCCCCCCTTTCGGTTTTGTTTCCTTTTTTAATGCCCTCCGAAACCTTTCAGAAAATTAGATTATATCTGCCTTTCCTTCCATGTATATTTGCACCTTAGTCCAGACCATATGTACACATGAGATATTATGTAATTTTTATTAATTTTCTATGAATTTATATTTTTTAATTTTTTTGTCCTCCTAAATAACAATATTTAATATAGAAATTTTTCCCTTTTATATATATATATTTTTATATATATATATATTTTATAGATTTTTTATATATATTTTTATATCGTTTATTTTTTTCCTAATTTTAACTTTTTTAATCTAATAAACACATATATTTTAATTTTTGCTTATGCACTATATTAGCAGCCTTCCATATCCTTATTATCAACTAGTGTTTCAGCAGGATTAAACTATTTTATTAACATGGATTGCTTCCACAAGTTATGTTATGTAAACGGATCTCCCTCCATAGTACCAGGCTGTATTCAGGTTCAGCTACATATGGTCAAGACAACACACAGCAAACCTGATATCTATCCATTGAATATGGTAAATTTAGCCAAAAATACTAACCAAAAAGATGGCCGCGCACATAGGACATTGAGTAATGGCCGGCGCGGCTACAAGAAAATGGCCGCCCATTATTCTCTATGGGAGAGACTATTTAAGAACACAATTAGTCTATCTCGTTCATCCCCTGAAGAAGTCACGTGATCGGTGACGTCACGCGTAGGGACGGAATAGGCTTGTTCATACTGTTGTGAGCATTGCGAGCTCGCTGCTCATAGGAGAAAAGCTCTGACTTGTTACTGCTCAATGTGAGTACCTTTTCCTATGTTTTTTGAATAAAGCGACCCCCCTGTTTAAAAACATACTTCACTATTGGGTACCTTTTGTCCTGTATATCCGTTTTACATATATCTGAGATGTGGAGGATGAGCTAGGACCCGCTCTGGTCCAGGACCCCAGCTAGGACTATAGCTATACTTATCCAGCTGCCATAAGGATCTTGTTAGCGCCGGCAAGCGAGGACATAGTGACGCGATTGAGACCCAGGACCCTGTGTTTAAGCGTCTTATTATGCGGTTGACCTAGCACCGCTAGGTAAGGGGCCATTACCCACACTAGTGTATGCTGCACAAAGAGGACACAGAGTGTTTTGCATCCCATCACCCCACTGTTGTTGTTCCGAGCACTGTTCCTTGTGCACTTGTTATGGACAATTTTTGCACATTATTTGCTGAACTACTGGCATGATATCCATTACCTTTGTATACCAGCATTGTGATTGGGTCATTATAGTACCACCCTGACCACTTTCACCAGATTTTATATTTAGCATTTATTTTAAATCACTAGGATTGGGTCATTATATCACCATTCCTACCACCTTTCACTGGATTATTTATTTACGTATATACAACCTAATTTTACTTCATGCTTTGTTATATTTGTCTGAATAATTATATTCAGGTCACCTGAGCACTAGCACTTTTTCCACATGTGTTTTGCACTATAGATTATAATATCATTTTGTTTTAAATGTATCGGATTGTTTGTAGACATTTTTACGTTTTGTTCACATGAAGTTATTTTACACCACTCCCTTGGAACATCACAATACTACAACATTTTCACATCTCACAAGGTTTTTAGCAATCAACACTAACCTATGCGATTTCATCTCACAAGGTTTTTAGTAACCAACACTAACCCATGCGATTTTTCACCATGCGATTTTATTTGAATTTTTCCATACGATTTTAATTATTATGGGCTACTAGCACATAGTAAGAGACCACACACAGAGACCTATAGCAATTTCCCTGGTGAGCACAAAACTCCCCCCCCTTTTTTAAGTATGAACACTGATCTCTCTCTCCTCCTAGACAGTCCCATCCAGTGTTGCCAACCGCCCGTATTTTTACGGTCAGCCCGTAAAAACGGGCACTTTTTCCCCAGCCCGTAAATGCCCATAGTAGCGGGAATGTGCCAGTAAAAATAGCCCTGACTGGTCCCGCTTTGAACTGCACATGTGCAGTTCCGGAGCTTGCTGAGCAGATCCTGTATTTGGCCGGCGGTGGGGCAGATCTCACAGAGGCTGTGCAGCGCTGGCGCGCTTTACTGGCGAGGCGAGTGATGTACTAGCACACCCCGCAAGGCGCGCCAGCATTTAAAATCTGTAACACTATCTAGGAGCACTGGAGCAGCAGGACTCTGAGGCTGAGCAGCACACGGTGGTGGAATGGAGGAGCCCTGCGTCCAGGGCCAGGGCTAGGCAATCCAGATTCCAGAGTTCACGGGGACCGGGGGAAGTCGGGGACGGAGTGACAGCCCAGCCGACGGTGGCAGAAGGTGATGATGGCAGAGGGAGATGGAGCAGGAGGTGTTGGTGGCAGAGGGGGATGGTGGCAGAGGGGGATGGAGGCAGAGGGGGATGGAGGCAGGGTGTGATGGAGACAGTCTGGCAGAGGGGGATGGTGGCAGAGGAGGATGGAGGCAGGGTGTAATGGAGGCAGTCTGGCAGAGGGGGATAGTGGCAGAGGGGGATGGAGGCAGAGGGGGATGGAGGCAGGGTGTGATGGAGACAGTCTGGCAGAGGGGGATGGTGGCAGAGGAGGATGGAGGCAGGGTGTAATGGAGGCAGTCTGGCAGAGGGGGATGGTGGCAGAGGAGGATGGAGGCAGGGTGTGATGGTGGCAGTCTGGCAGAGGGGGATGGTGGCAGAGGGGGATGGAGCAGGGGGTGATGGTGGCAGAGGGGGGTGGTGGCAGAGAGGGATGGAGGCAGAGGGGGATGGAGGCAGGGTGTGATGGAGGCAGTCTGGCGGAGGGGGATGGTGGCAGAGGAGGATGGAGGCAGGGTGTAATGGAGGCAGTCTGGCAGAGGGGGATGGTGGCAGAGGAGGATGGAGGCAGGGTGTGATGGTGGCAGTCTGGCAGAGGGGGATGGTGGCAGAGGGGGATGGAGACAGGTGGTGTTGGTGGCAGAGGGGGATGGTGGCAGCGGGTGATGGTGACAGAGGGGGATGGAGGCAGGGTGTGATGGTGGCAGAGGGGGGTGGAGGCAGGGTGTGATGTGGCAGAGGGGGGGTGGAGGCAGGGTATGATGGTGGCAGAGGGTGTTGGTGACAGGGGGCGATTGGAGGCAGGGGGCGATGGTGGCAGGGGGTGTTGGAGGCAGGGAGCGATGGTGACAGGTGATGGAGGCAGGAGGTGATTGGACTAGATAATTCGCCCTTATTATGTTGAAAATAACAAAAATATGTTTTTTTACCTTAATATCTACCTTAAATCACATTGCTATTTGCCTAGCGTACTTGTTTGTAGCCTAAATACTGAAATTTGCACCTAAAAATTTAATTTTGAAACATTTGTGAAATGCCAGTAAAAACATGGCGGTGCCAGTAAATTTTGGGTGTCGTGCCAGTAAATTTCAATCTGATAGGTTGGTAACACTGGTCCCATCCCCCCTACAGTTTGAACACAGTGAGGGAATACAGTTAACCGCTTGATCGCCCTCTAGTGTTAACCCCTTCCCTGCCAGTGACATTTATACAGTAATCAATGCATTTTTAAAGCACTGATCGCTGTATAATTGTCAATGGTCCCAAAAATGTGTCAAAAGTGTCCAATTTGTCCGCCGCAATATTGCAGTCCCAATAAAAATTGCAGATCACTGCCATTATTTGTAAAAAAAAAAATAAAATAAAAATGCCATAAATCTATCCCCTATTTTGTAGACGCTATAACTTTTGCGCAAACCAATCAATATACTCTTATTGCAATTTTTTTTACCAAAAATATGTAGAATAAATATCGGCCTAAACTGAGGAAATTTTTTTTTTTTCAAAAAAGAATGTGGGATATTTATTATAGCAAAAAGTAAAAGATATTGTGTTTTTTTCAAAATTGTCGCTCTTCTTTTGTTTATAGCGCAAAAATAAAAACACAGAGGTGATCAAATACCACCTAAAGAAAGCTCTATTTATGGGGGAAAAAAGGACATCAATTTTGTTTGGGTACAGCGTCGCACGATCGCGCAATTGTCAGTTAAATCGACACAGTCGAAAAAAATGGCCTGGTCATTGAGCAGCCAAATCTTTCGGGGGTGAGGTGGTTAATTGAATTTATACTATCTTAATTTCCTTTTTAACATATTTTTTTATATTCTTTGTAACGTTTAAATGATAAAAGTGTTACTTTGCTTTTATATAGTGCCTTGAAAAAGTATTCACACCCCTTGAAATTTTCCAAATTTTTGTCATATTTCAACCGAAAATGTAAATGTATTTTATTGGGATTTTATGTGATAGACCAATACAAAGTGGCACATAATTGTGAAGGGGAAGAAAAATGATAATGGTTTTCAAGATGTTTTACAAATAAATATCTGAAAAGTGTGGCATGCATTTGTATTCATCCCCTTTTACTCTGATACCCCTAACTAACCCCTAACCCTGCACAAACAGCATCATGAAGGCCAAGGAACACACTAGACAAGTCAGGGATAAAGTAATGGAGAAGTTTAAAGCAGGGTTAAGTTATAAAAAATATCCAAAGCTTTGAACATCTCATGGAGCACTGTTCAATCCACCATCCAAAAATGGAAAGAGTATGACACAACTGTAAACCTACCAAAACATGGCCGTCCACCTAAACTGACAAGGAGAGCATTAATCAGAGAAGTGACCAAGAGGCCCATGGTAACTTTGGAGGAGCTGTTGAGATCCACATCTCAGGTGGAAGAATCTGTCCACAGGACAACTATTAGTCATGCACTCCACAAATCTGGCCTTTATGGAAGAGTGGCAAGAAGAAAGCCATTGATGAAAGAAAGCCATAAGAAGTCCTGGTTGCAGTTTGTGAGAAGCCATGTGGGGGGCACAGCAAACATGTGGAAGAAGGTGTTCTGGTCAGAATTGAACTTTTTGACCCAAAAGCAAAATGCTGTGTGTGGCAGAAAACTAACACTGCACATCACCCTGAACACACCATAACCATCGTGAAACATGGTGGTGGCAGCATCATGTTGTGGGGATACTTTTCTTCAGCAGGGACAGGGAAGCTGGTCAGAATTGATGGGAAGATGGATGGAGCCAAATACAGGGCAATCTTAGAAAAAAAACCTTTTTGAGTCAGCAAAAGACTTGAGACTGGGGCAGAGCCTAAACATACAGCCAGGGCTACAATGGAATGGTTTAGATCAAAGCAAAATCATGTGTTAGAATGGCCCAGTCAAATTCCAGACCTAAATCCAATTAAGAATCTGTGGCAAGAGTTGAAAATTGCTGTACACAGACATCCTCCATCCAATCTGACAGCTTGAGATATTTTGCAAAGATGAATGGACAAAAATGTCACTCTCTAGATGTGCAAAGCTGGTAGAGACATCCCCAAAAGACTTGCAGTTGTAATTGCAGCTAAAGGTGGTTCTACAAAGTATTGACTTTAATTGTAAAAAATGTGAAAACAATTTGTCAATTTCCTTCCACTTCACAATTATTCCCAATAAAATACATTTACATTTTTGGTTGTAACGTGGCAAAATGTGGAAAATGTCAAGGGGTATGAATACTTTTTCAAGACTTTAAACTTTTCAAGGCACTGTATTTGTTAAAAGCTTGTTTGTTATTCTTAATGGGTTTTTTTAACGTTGGACATGGGCCACATTGGATTTACTTTTAGCCTTTAAAATGTATTGCTCATGGGTATATATTTTTCAATGAGTTTGCATTTAGTTGATTTGAAACATTCCTAATTCCGGTCTGTGATCTTTGATGACAATACTCCACCCACCCTCCAGTCTTGGAGAGCATCCTTCGTCATTGGAAAATCTGCTCTCTAAAGAAAGTGTTTTTATCTTTGCAGTATGCATTTGGTGTTTACAACCTACGTTAAATTAAATCACATTATGGTCATTGTTACCCACATGTTTTAATTAAAATAAATCTAAAATATTGTATATGTGTATAGTGTACAGTATCTCATAAAAGTGAGTACACCCCTCACATTTTTTAAATATTTTATTCTATCTTTTCATGTGACAACACTGAAGAAATGACATTTTGCTACAATGTAAAGTAGTGAGTGTACAGCTTGTACAAAAGTGTAAATTTGCGGTCCCCTCAAAATAACTCAACACACAGCCATTCATGTCTAAACCGCTGGCAACCAAAGTGAGTACACCCCTAAGTGAAAATGTCCAAATTGGGTCCAAAGTGTCAATATTTTGTGTGGCCACTATTAATTTCCAGCACTGTCTTAACCCTCTTGGGCATGGAGTTTACCAGAGCTTCACAGGTTGCCACTGGAGTCCTCTTCCACTCCTCCATGACAACATCACGGAGCTGGTGGATGTTGGACACTTTGAGCTCCTGCACCTTCTGTTTGAGGATGCCCCACAGATGCTAAATAGGGTTTAGGTCTGGAGACATGCTTGGTCAGTCCATCACCTTTACACATTAGCTTCTTTAGCAAGCAGTGGTCGTCTTGGAGGTGTGTTTATGGTCGTTATCATGTTGGAATACTGCCCTGCGGCCCAGTCTCCGAAGGGAGGGGATCATGCTCTGCTTCATTATGTCACAGTACATGTTGGCATTCATGATTCCCTCAATGAACTGTAGCTCCCCAGTGCCGGCAGCACTCATTGAGCCCCAGACCATGACACTCTCACCACCATGCTTGATTGTAGGACAAACACACTTGTCTTTGTACTCCTCACCTGGTTGCCACCACACACGCTTGACACCATCTAAACCAAATAAGTTTATCTTGGTCTCATCAGACCACAAGACATGCTTCCAGTAATCCATGTCCTTAGGCTGCTTGTCTTCAGCAAACTGTTTGCAGGCTTTCTTGTGCATCATCTTTAGAAGAGGCTTCCTTCTGGGATGACAGCCAAGCAGACCAATTTAATGCAGTGTGCTGCATATAGTCTGAGCACTGACAGGCTGACCCCCCCACCCCTTCAACCTCTGCAGCAATGCTGGCAACACTCATACGTCTATTTCCCAAAGACAACCTCTGGATATGACGCTAACCATGTGCACTCAATTTCTTTGGTTGACCATGGCGAGGCCTGTTCTGATTGGAACCTGTCCTGTTAAACCGCTGTATGGTCTTGGCCACCGTGCTGCAGCTCATTTTCAGGGTCTTGGCAATCTTCTTAGAGCCTAGGCCATCTTTATGTAGAGCAACATTTTTTTTTTCAGATCATCAGAGAGTGCTTTGCCATGAGGTGCCATGTTGAACTTCCAGTGACCAGGATGAGAGAGTGAGAGCAATAACACAAATTTACCATACATGCTCCCCATTCAAACCTGAGACCTTGTAACACTAACGAGTCACATGACACCGGGGAGGAAAAATGGCTAATTGGGCCCAATTTGGACATTTTCACTTAGGGGTGTACTCGTTTTTGTTGCCAGCGGTTTAGACATTAATGGCTGTGTGTTGAGTTTTTTTGAGGGGACAGCAAATTTACACTGTTATACAAGCTGTACACTCACTACTTTACATTGTAGCAAAGTATAATTTCTTCAGTGTTGTCACATGAAAAGATATTATAAAATATTTACAAAAATGTGAGGGGTGTACTCACTTTTGTGAGATACTGTATTTATGTTTCCAGCCAGCAAGTAAAACATTGGATTCCCTTTCACATGTACACTGATTTATTTACAAACACAACTGAATGTGTCAGAGAGGTGACTCATCCTCTTTCTCCGCCTCCTGGCTTGTTCTGTTCAGAGGGGCTGTACAGAGTTTAGTCAGAAAGAAAAAGTCTGAAGGCAAACAGCTTCTGCTGCATTCAAAGATCCATAATACTCTGTCAATCCAATAGTAAATATGTGTTAAAATTAAAAAAATAAAACAGATATAAATATATATAAAAAAAGAAAACAGTAAAAAATAAAATATATTTTTCTAAATCCATTTATGTTTTGTCCTTATGTAGTTTAACATATACAATATAGGATATATACATATTAACATATAGAATATATTAATAACTCGTAATGCCTCATTGTGTAAATAGGGCAGTGATTATTATGTTGTTTTTAGTACCACCTAAGTTTGACTGCTGTGGTATGCTTGCAGTGAACCAAGTGACCTGCTTTGCTTTGAAGTCTGGGAGTAATCAGAAATGGTTGGAAACCAGCTGCAAAAAGGTGGCAGCTTAATTATGGCTTCATGGGGTGGAACATGTGGCTGCATCAGTTTTCTTTTCTTTGGCTTTTTCCCCTCTGTTTTCACAGTAACACACCTCCTGTATTAGTGAGACAGAACTCTGGATGAATGAGAACAGGAGGCACAGCAAATAGCATCATTGTCAGTCTGGGGGGAGGGGAGTGTTATATGTATTAGCAGATTTGAATACAACAACAAATTGAGGCCAAACTCTAGCTCACACTTTATAAGAAGTTATAGCAACATTTATTTTTCCTTTTGGGATACAATTCTTACATGAATGAATAAAAGATAATGAATTTAATCACCTGTGCCATTGGTAAATGGATTGTCTCATCTAAGTAAACTGATACAGTCTGCTGGAGAACTTGTGCTTTTGAAAAACAACAGACTTGCTTGCTTGATCACCAGATGAAAACAGAGGAAAGAAAGCCTAAAAAGGAAATTAATATAGCCATCACATCTAAGAATTGGTAAGCTGCAATATAATAGATGTTTGCTTTTGGGTTTAATACTGCTTTAAAGTCAACTGTTTGCATTAAAAAAATGTACAGTCACTGGCCACTTTATTAGGTACACCTTGCTAGTACCGGATTGGACCCTCTTTTGCCTTCAGAACTGCCTTAATTATTCGTGGCATATATTCAACAAGGCATTGGAAACATTCCTCAGAGATTTTGGTCCATATTGACATGATAGCATCACGCAGTTGCTGCAGATTCGTCGGCTGCATATCCAAGATGCAAATCTCCTGTTCCACCACATCCCAAAGGTGCTCTAGCTCCAGGAGTACAGTGACCTCATTGTCATGTTCAAGAAACCAGTTTGAGATATTTGAGCTTTGTGACATGGTAAATTATCCTGCTGGAAGTAGCCATCAGAAGATGGGTACACTGTAGTCACAAAGGGATGGACATGGTCAGCAACAATACTCAGGTAGGCCGTGGTAATTAAACGATGCTCAATTGGTACTCAGGGGCCCAAAGCCTGAACCATTGATGCAAGGCAGGATGGATCCATGCAATTCTGACCCTACCATCTGAATGTTGCAGCTGAAATTGAGACTCATCAGACCAGGCAATGTTTTTATAATCTTCTATTGTCCAATTTTGGTGAGGCTGTGTGAATTGTAGCCTCAGTTTCCTGTTCTAAGCTTGGAAAGAAGAAAGAAATGGCTGCACATCCAGAACTTCAGACTGCCTTTTATTTTGCTTCACAAAGATAACACCAGAGACACCAAATTGTGGTCACTGAGACGTGTTTCACACATACATCTTGTGCTTAATCATTACATTATTAGTAATGATTAATCACAAGATGTATGTGTGAAACACGTCTACACAGTTTGTTGTCTCTGGTGATATCTTTGTGAAGCAAAATAAAAGGCAATCGGAAGTTCTGGATGTGCAGCCATTTCTTTCTTCTTTCCAAGTTTCCCACGGAGGCGGACCGGGGCTAGCACTCTGCAAGATACTCCAATCAGCCTTATCTTTATACACCTGGAGCAGAGGTTATTTTTCTTGTATCCTGTTCTAAGCTGACAGCAATGCGGTCTTCTGCTGCTGTAGCCCATCTTCTTCAAGGTTCGATGTGTTGTGCGTTTAGAGATGGTATTCTGCATACCTGGGTTGTAACGAGTAATAACTACATAGGATGCATTAAGGTAAAAAACCTTAAGGCTTTCAACCACTTTAAATACTATCACCTTTCCTTAATTAATAATTTTTTAGATTGCAAATGTGTGTACTTTTATTTATTACTCTATTATAATAAATACAAGCATACTTATATTTGCAGTCTAATAAATTACCTGTACATCATAATGCTAAAAAATGTGTATTATTTCAATTTTGTTCAACTAATTGCTATTAATTAGAAATTGTGTTAAATAATATAATTCTATATATGCTTAAAGTCAAAATGAAATAATTCACTGTTTCAATAAAACTGTACTAGGAGTGTTTAAATTCTAATCAGCTTTACAATCTTATATTAAAGGAAGCATGTCAAGAAATATTCAAAAATACAACACAGCCAATGAAGGTAAGTGATGAAACACCATGGTTACAGTATAACTTTGCAAAGATTGCACAGTGATATTTTTAGGTTAGAATGTCACTTTTCTTACCAGTGGCTTTCTTATTTTCAGAGTAAATAACCCAGAGCATGTTTTCAGATCAGGATTTTTTACACAGACATACGCAAATAGGACCTCTATTACAGCACTCTCACTACTCTTAAAATACACCCTCTATTTCATTTCCTCCATTTCTTCATTACTTTGTGACACACGTGACCTTGATTGCAGCTTTTGCCAATCTCATCTGAAAAATAGACTTGAAATAGCAAGTCTGTTTTTTATGCAGTAAAACAAGGTATTGATAAAGCTGAAATCTAGACAGAAGAAAAAGTTGCATTATGGGATACCTGTTATGAATTAGGTCTTTATTTCACCCTACTTGTTGCTGTATTCCATAAAATAAAAGAATGGGTTGAGTTTTTTCATTGGGGCGGTGCCTATTTCCTGTGATGTCAACCAGCCGATGCAGCCGTTTCTATGAATGGTCATATCCTTGCCCTCCTGTGGTTGACATCAGCACTGCCAGTAACAGGCAGATACAAGCATGGTGTGCTGGCGGAGTTTACACAGTCTCTTGCTGCCCAGCACTGCACACATGTGACAACTCTGCCCCACCTGCAACTCTACATTTATCTCTTTCATTTAATAATCACTGTGGGTGGATGTGTGAGCAGGGGGACAAAGGCAGCCTTTTTATCCAGACTGAAAATTGTTACCAGATACTTACCGTAAGTTTCCTTTCCTGGCTCGGCGTCATGCCATCACTGCTGGCCAACTCCACCCCCTTGACCCCAATAGGACCTTCCTGAATAGTAGCATAAAAGGCAGGCAGTACCTGGTGACAGTGTTTTCGTGGAGAGCTTGCGACGGACCAGGGAGGGAATGTGCTGGCATGACGCCGAGCCAGGAAAGGAAAATTACGGTATTTGGTAACAATTTTCCATTTTCCTGGCTCTGCGTCATGCCATCACTGCAGGATTTAACTAGCCAATCCCAGGGAGGGAAGAACAAGATATAGACACCAGGTGCTGCTACAGAAAACTTTTGAATATCTCGACAGAGCATTAGACAATACAGGAGCTCCCATTTGAGCATATCGGGATGACATCACAAAGAAGGTAAAAATGCTGGCAGGACTGATTCCCAATTAAAATGGAATTCTGACGAGACCTTAGGGAGAAAATTCAGGGAAGGCCCGTAATATCACGCTGTCTGGGAAGAAGGTGCAGAATGGTTACCTGCAGCAAAAGGCAGCAATGTCCGAGACTCGCCTTGACGAGACTAAGGCTGTCAAAACTACCATCTTCAAGGTGAGATTCCATAACGAAGTTTCTGCATCTGGGAAGAAGGGTGTCTTCAGCAACCCTCTCAAGACCAACGGAAAATCACATTTTGGAAAAAAGGAGTGAATTGGCGGGCGGATCTTGATTGCTGCTCTGAGGAACCGGACCAATAGAGTGTCCCTTGACCATGAGGTATCTATAAGGGCTGAAAGTGCTGATACTTGGACCTTGAGGGTGTTGTAGTTCTGCAAGAAGTGCAGAACATTAGCCACTGCGGGGGCCACTGCCACACTCTGTAATATGTGGAGTTGTTAGAATTCTTCCTGGCTGATAGAAGGGTGGACATGACTGAATTAGAGAGATTCAAGTCTCGCAGTTTACCTTTCACAAATTCCAGGCAGTCAAGGCCAGACGGGCCGGATTGGGGTGAGTGTGGCCGTTGCAAAGGAGCAGGTCTCGGACTTGAGGCAGTCTGATTGGAGGACACGCCACCAGGTGACATAGAAGGGGAAACCATGGCCTCCTCGGCTAGAATGGAGCAATCACGATAGCTGATACTCCTTCCTCCATGATCTTTAGTAATGACTTGAGCATCAGGGCAATAGGCGGGGCAATAGGCGGAAATAGGTAAACTTATTTGAAGTGTCATCTCTGAGAGAGCGCATCTTGGGCTAGAGCCTGTGAATAAAAGAGGCACTAGACAGTTGAATGGTGTTGTCATTGAATCTATGTCGGGAACCCCACACTGGGTGAAGATCATTGCCAGGTAATTTGGGTTCAGCATCCACTCCTTGTGACTCGAGAATTTCCGACTCAGCTGATCTGCCAGGGTGTTCTGAGGGCCTGGTAGATACGATACAGACAGGTCCAGTAAATGGCTTCCGCAAATGAGAATATCTTGGTTGCCACCTGGAGAAGTTGTAGACTCCTTGTGCCCCCTTGTTTCACAATGTATGAAACTGCCGCTGTTTTGTCCATCATTATCTTGACTCTTCTGCCCTGAATAACAGGCAAAAAAATTTTGAGCGCCTCTCTGGCCAATTCGAGGAGCATTGGTAAACGATGGCTCCACGTCCCCTGGGCCTTCAGGCCTAGACAGTGAGCCCCCCAACCCCGGAGACTGGCTTCCAAAGTAATCGTAATCCAGTCTCCAGTATTGATGGGCCTGCCCGAAGAGAGGTTGCCTTCTCTGGTCTACCACACTGTTTGAAATGAAGCGAGGAACTTGGAACTTCTAGTTCAGAGAACTGCGATGCCACTGGTATAGTAGTCAGAACTGAAACGTCTTCGTATGCCACTGTGCCCAAGCCACCGCTGGAATACATGCCATTAAGAGGCCCACAAAACTCATGGCCTGATGTACGGTGATCACAGTTGAAGACATCACAAACAGGACTGACCTTGTCTCCCGGCCGGATAATCTTGTATTGCACTGTATCAAAGATCATACCCAGGTATGTGATGTTTTAAATCTGCGTGAGGTGACTTTTTGGTGAGTTTTTCATCCAACCGAATTCTATCAAGGCCTGCAAGACTTGGTTCCGGTGGTTCACGAGAAGATCTTTGGACTGTGCCAACACCAGGACATCGTTCAGATAGTGGAATATGCGAATACCCCTCTCACTAAGAAAGGCAATCACCGTCACCAAAACTTTTGAAAAGGTTCTTGAGGCCAAAGGGTAGGCATTTGAACTGAAAATGTCTGTGTCTGAAGTGGAACCTGAGATACTGCTGATGAGCCTTGGCTACTGGGATGTGAAAATAAGCATTTTCGAGATCTATCGAGATCATCCAATTGCCTCTTTGTACTACCGCGGCTATGGTCCTGAGCGATTCCATGTGGAAAGACTCCTGTTTGAGAAAAGCATTTAGGTACTTGAGGTTCAAGATGGGGTGCACTTGCCTGAAAACTTCTGTACTAGAAATAAAGGGGAGTAGACACCCCTGCCTTCTTCTGAGCTTGAAACCAGAACTATAGCCTGCAGACTCAGCAGCTCTGAAATGTAGGATTCTAGCGACATTCGCTTCTCTGAAGATGCAGGGACCTTTGTTGAGACAAAAAAACTTGCTGGAAGCGGACTTTCAAAGTGAATTTGAAACCCCTCACGAACCACTCGTAGGACCCACACATCTGATATTATTTCCACCCAGATGTTTCCAAAATGGGCCAGTCTTGCCCCTACTGGCTACATCTGGGCGGGCAACCCTTCAGAAAGACTTGGTAGCTGTCTTGGGAGCCTTAAAGGCGCCATGAAAAAACGGTTAAACTCTCTACCCGGGCGGTAGGATCTTGCATCTCTGAACCGCTCCCAAGATCTCCTATTTGTGTAAAAGGACTGCATACAATGTCTTTGATCCTGTGGAAGAAGGCCGGATTTCCTTCCAGTCACCCGACGTATCGCATCCTCTAGAGTTTTCCCAAAGAGTGTTCCTCCTGAAAATGGGATAGAACATAGGCCTTGTTTTGAGTCTGCAGACCAGTGCTTCAACCATAAGGCCCATCTGTCCATCTGCCCGTGACATTAGCACCCCAAAAATGTGATCCGCACTCTGCTCACATTGCTCCTGTATTATATTATGCTCACAAAGTGATTATCTTATCGTGGAGGAAACCGCTGGCTCCTACCCTCATGGCCTGGAAGGCATTGAATAACAAGGCTCTACCGCTGTATGAAGCTACATATGTCAGTAGAGGGGTATCTGATAAGTTTAAAAAGGTGTGGGGTGGCTGGATAGATGACAATTCAACTGCATCAGATTGATTGCCTCTTGGTGATTAGTTGAACTATGTGGCGGGTGGTGAGGCTTGGGTAAGCCTAGATGGGAATAATCTCCTTCACTACAGCTATCGGGGGATATTACACTGTATATAACGACTGCATGTTGTAGGTTTCCTCCCTCTTCCCCTCTTTTTCCCCTTTGCTATGATTTTTATGTGGAAAGATTTCTGATGTCTGTTATTATTAGATATGGGAGCTGCATTGTACACTGGTACTGGGAATTGTAGTGCTGAATGTTTATTATGTTCTAAGTTTGCATGTGTTTTTTTTCTATGTGGAAAACCTTTAACAAAAAGTATTTACAGAAAAAAAAACTTGAGGCCCTGGAGGCTAGTAGAAACTGCTTCCTCATCGCCTTATGATCCGAGAGCCAACTCCACGTTTGAAGACCACACCCTTACTGCTCTTGCAACAGAAGTTAGGGCAACAGTTGGCCTGCAGACTGCCCCTACTGTAGAGCACACCCTCTTGAGGTCTGAATCAGCCCTCCTCTTCATGGAGTCCTTGAATGACATGGTCTCTTCCAGTGGAAGAGTAATATGCCTTGCCAAGTGTTGCAAAGATGCGTCCACTTTTGGAGGCGTGTCCCAGGATTCTAAATCCGAGGGCCGGAATGGATAAAGTTAGCTTACTCTATTCTGAAACGCTGGTTTTCTATCTGGCTTGGCCCACTCATCTTCTATCAGTTCCTTTATCTCCTCCATAAGAGGAAACATAGAAAAATCCTTCTTTAAGTTAGGGTAATATTTCCTTTGGTCTTAAGGAACTGAGGTAACGTCCTCCCATTCAATAGCCTGCTTAACTATCGTAATGAAAGCAGGAATTAAGGAAGAATCAAAAGAAAAATCCATTTCATCTTGTGCCTTTTGAGAGTCCACATCAGACCCGCTGGTCACCAGCCCTGGTTCTGGTGAATCGTCTTCCTGCACCATGTGGTGCGCAGACCTATCCTTCCTGGAGGAGGCAGGCAAAAGATCTTTTACACTATCCCAAACTGCTTCCTTAATGTACTGCCTAATATCCTTGTTCACCGCTTGGCTGGACTGAGAGCCCTCCCCGAAGCATGGTTCACATAGCCATTTGGATGGCATAGATATGCCTTCACACGCCCAACAAACACTGGCCACCAGACCAGTAGGCTTCAACAGCCCTTCTACCCAAAGATGAACCCATATGGTAATGCCTAGAGGATGGGCCGGCTGAAATAGAAGAGGATTCCTGATGCATATGGTGTCGCTTGAACTTTGCTTTAGAAAGGGAAGGGCGTGGAGATGGTGAATGATGATCACTGGATGAAGATATCACACTTTTGTGATTTTTTGTGTGCAGAGCCTCTCCCCCTGCAATAAGGAAGTATTGCTCAATATCAAATGAGGAAGAAATAACTACACAGGAATCTATAAGTGGCCCCTACCTTTCCATAGTCTTTAGTGCCTCATCCACAGGAGCAGGCGAATTCACCCTGGGCTAAGAAGAAGGGAGAAGCAAAGGAAGTTGAAGATCAGAAGTTTAACCCATTAAAATAGGAAAAATAGGGAAGACTCAACCTGCAACACTCACTAGTAATACAGATAGCAGGGCACACAGGCAGTAATCAGGTAAATGGAGATCCCTTCCCCAGCAGCACAAGGACAGGTGCAGGCTGTTAGGAACAGATAGAAGAGGTTAGCAGAGGGGCCATGTAATCCAATACATCGGAGCAGCTGCGGTCTAACATCCTTACCAGACACAATACTGACAGCTTGGGCAGTAGCAGTAGAAGAGTTGCCAGGCTGGCATTTAAAAGGCTGTGACCTTCCGCTCATCCAATGAATGTCCAGAGCTTCTCAGCCAATCAGGATTCCGGGCTTTTGCCAATCAGAGACAGCGCTCTGACGTCAGCGCCCCGCACCATGCCCGTGGAATGCTGGAGCGTCAAGGCAAAGAATGGAGGAGGAACCGCAAGGGTTGGCCAAAAAGCCCGCTCCACCAATAGGAGCTCTTGGATTATCTGGCTTCACTGGCCTTCTGACCAGTGTGAAACGCATGCTAGCTGCACGAGGAGAGGCATAGTGAGAGAGAGAGAGCCCAGAATGGCGACCCCAGCCCCACTAAAGGCTTTTTGCATATTATGCGGCTGCTCTATCCCAGCACCAGGAGCGCCCAATCTCAGGGGGATTTACCCCCAACAAGTGGACCTTCCACCGCAGGACCCTCGGTGGGAATACATAGATCAGGAACGTCTAGAGTGAGGACAAAATAAGAACACTGTCACCAGGTACTGCCTGCCTTTTATGCTACTATTCAGGAAGTTCCTATTGGAGGTCAAGGGGGCCAAGTTGACCCGCAGTGATGGCATGAAGCAGAGCCAGAAAATGTAAACTATAATTTTTTTTCTCATATTACCACTGTTCTACCAAGAAG
The DNA here is from genome assembly GCF_042186555.1 of Aquarana catesbeiana. NCBI lineage: Eukaryota > Metazoa > Chordata > Amphibia > Anura > Ranidae > Aquarana > Aquarana catesbeiana. The sequence goes on from NC_133326.1 coordinate 273,515,053, forward strand.
GAATGTGCAGCATATGTAGCAGGCTGCTGTATGCAGTGCTGAGGCAAAGATGTCCAGTGCCCAGGGAAAATATGCCAGACTGTGCCCCCCTCCTTGCCGATGTACTTACCCAATCATCTTCATGTAGAGCTGGTGTGCAGACTTTTCTGCTATATGCTCTCTGCCTCTGCTGTTTTCCTACTGGAGATTGCAAATTGTGCTGGACTAGCCAGAGGAAAATCCAAGCACACCAGTGGGATTGGTAGGATTGTGAAAGTGAAAAAAAATATCCAGTGGTTGCGCTAATCCACAGTTCATTCAATCCAGCTCAATGCCACTCAATGCTTCTCCTTAAAAAACAAAACTGACATCAATAAAAGGATCCACTGGCAGCTACAGCTCTCACTGCCAGGTGACGGATACATTAAATCAATAGAAACAAAAGAAAGAGAGAGAGCGCATGCGCCCTAGTGTAAAAAAAATGGAATATAGAAAAACATATAGACAATGTGTTTCACAGGTATGGTCGCCCCTTTTTTAAATCTATCTTTTAGACTTGAAAAACAGGGGGACCATGCACCCGAATTGTGTTGTCTAGGCAACAGTCATCAATAATTCACCTTTGCCCTCTTTTGTGCTAGCGGTGCTGACTTTGTCTATATATGTGCGCATGTGCAGACTCCCTGACATGCTCTACTAGCCAGCATCTGAGGCACGCTGGCATTCTGGCAATTGTTGGATCATCTCTTTCATTGGAGTGATCCTCTGGACTAGACACAGTATATGCCAGCGGAGATTTCCTCTACCTGAGGCGCAAGGCATGAGCATGGGACTTGTATGCTGTATTGATATGCCTACCCAATACAAACTCCATGTGAGTGCTTTTACTTTTACATTTTCTATATTAAAATGTATTACACTACGGTGCCTGCGCTCTCTTTCTTTCTTTTTTGTTTCTGTAAGATTGTAAAAGACCTGGGGCAACCCTAAGCCCTGCAGCTAGAAACAAGATGCAGTACATATCTAACAGAAGGTGTGACCACACTGATGCCCGCACAAATGTACAGGTGCATCTCATAAAATTAGAATATCATCAAAATGTTTATTTCAGTAATTCAATTCAAAAAGTGAAACTCATATATTTTATATAGATGCGCTACACATAGAGTGATATATTTCAAGCATTTCTTTTTGATGATTATGGCTTACAGCTAGTGAAAACCCAAAATTCAGTATCTCAGAAAATTTTAATATTGCATAATAAGACCAACAAAAAAAAGGGTTTTTCAATACAGAAATGTTGGCTTACTGAAAAGTATGTCCATTGTAATAGTGAGAGTCGCTGTCCCTATTGAAATGGAGCAAAAATGGACACAGAGTCTGCATGTCAGCGGACTGCAGAGCTACAGAGTGTAGATTTGAAACGGAGAAGACTGCTCTGGCAACTTTCTCCGGATCTTGCTATTTCCAGATGGGGCTCTGTAGTTTGAAGATTTCTAAGAGATTTGGGTGGGACGAGATCTCCAACCCTGTGTCCGGGTCTTGTGGATAGATAGCAGGTTGTGTGCCCAGGTGCACACAACCCATATAATGGGGGACTGGTGAGAGCAGTGGGGGAAGGAAGGTGGAGTGTGAGCAGCTTGCTACTGCTGGTGCTGTGTGAAGACAGACCTGTGTCTGGAAAGTGGTCTGCCCTGTGGGAAATTGTAGCCTGTGTAAGGGGGATTCTTTGCCCAGGGACTGGGAAAGGCTGGCCAGCCTTGAGAGTCGGGAAGACTACGGAAGCCAGTGAGTCCTGGGGCTGGAAAGAATCAACTCTTTTGAGAGCAAGCAGAGGAACTGCTGACAAGAGAGCCAGGTGGCTCGGTATGTTTTTCATTTGAGTGCTAAATGAAGTTTGAACCCCTGCGTGGGAACCGTGAATGGACCTTTTGCTTTTGTTTTTCCATTTAATAAACGTGGGCTACCAGGCCCTTAACTATAATGCCTGTCTAATGTGGACTCACTGCACAAAAAATGCATCTACACTTGAGCTAAACAACGCCCAGTATCACACGATGTACAGTATAGTATGCACTCAAAACTTGGTCAGGGCTCCTTTTGCATTAATTACTGCATCAATGTGGCGTGGCATGGAGGCAATCAGTCTGTGGCACTGCTGGTATTATGGAAGACCAGATGCTTTAATAGCGGTCTTCAACTCGTCTGCATTGTTGGGTCTGATGTCTCTCATTTTCCTCTTGACAATACCCCACAGATTCTCTATGGGGTTTAGGTCAGGCGAGTTTGCTGGCTAATCAAGCACAGTGATACAATGATCATTAAACTAAGTACTGGTAATTTTGGCAGCGTGGGCAGGTGCCAAGTCCTACTGGAAAATTAAATCAGCATCTCCATAAAGCTGGTCAGCAGAGGGAAGCATGAAACGCTCTAGAATTTCCTGCTAGAGGCCTGCGCTGACTTTGGATTTGATAAAACACAGTGGACCAACACCAACAGATGACATGAACTGTGGAAAATTTTGCATTTCATTTGGAAATCAATGTCCCAGCGTGAGGAGGAAGAGTGGAGAGGCACAGAATCCAAGTTTCATGAGATCCAGTGTAAAGTTTCCATATTCAGTGATAATTTGGAGAGTACCAATACCTAGTTTAATGATCATGGTATCACTGTGCTTGATTTGCCAGCAAACTCACCTGACCTAAACCCCACAGAGAATCTGTGGGCTATTGTCAAGAGAAAGATGAGAGACACCAGACCCAACAATGCAGACAAGTTGAAGGCCGCTATCAAGGCAACCTGGTCTTCCATAACACCTCAGCAGTGCCACAGGCTGATTTCCTCCATGCCACGCCACATTGATGCAGTAATTAATGCAAAAGGAGCCCTGACCAAGTATTGCGTGCATACTATACTGTATATGGACATGCTTTTCAGTAAGCCAAAATTTCTGTATTAAAAATCTTTTTTTTTTGTTTTTATTATTGGTCTTATATAATCAAATTTTCTGAGATTCCGAATTTTGGGTTTTCACTAGCTGTAAGCCACAATCATCAAAATGAAAAGAAAGAAATGCTTGTAATATATTACTCTGTGTGTAACGCATCTTTATAAAATATGAGTTTCAATTTTTGAATTGAATTATTGAAATAAATTAACTTTTTGATGATATTCTAATCTTATGAGATGCACCTGTATACAGTAACAATATTAAAAAAGGAAATAAATGAAATATAAACATATCCATTTAAGTAAAATTCCTAGTAATCAATGTGATTCATATAAAGTTTAATAAGTAGGTGGAACCACAGCTATCAAATCACATCAGACAATTCAATAATAAAATTTTAAAAAATCATCAATAAGACATACGGGATCAAAAGGGAAAAACTGTATGAAATGCATAAACAAATCATGCCTGTGTCACACGATTCATACTAACAAGTATACAGTTACACTAGATCATTCCCAGTTATCAAAAGCCCAAACACCCCAATTCAGTATGGAACAAAATATCAAATCCACCACATCAAGAACTGATTTTTTTTTAGTTATAGAATATGTAGTCGTCAGAATGTGCAACAGATGAAGAATCTCACCATCAGGAATGAACCAAAAAAGCAAATAGAATGTTTTTACCTAGACAACATAGGGGGTAGCAGTGCAACATTGTTGTAACTTTGAACAGGTGTAGAGAAGAGAAGACTGCAGATAAATAGGTGCAACTTATGTTGGAAGATATGTTTCATCTCTGTGTATCACCCAGGTCCAGTCACTTTACTTTGTATATGTAATGTTTTACAACCACTTTAACCACTTCCTTCCCCATAGTCAAATGATGTACGCAGATGGGATCTCCCATCCTGGGCGGGTGTCATTCGACGTACGATGCGCATGCCCATGTCGTGACAGACCAGGAATGTGGATCTGTGTGTGTAAACACACAGATCCATGTCCTGTCAGGGGAGAGGAGACAGATCGTGTGTTCCTAGTATATAGGAACACCAATTAGTCTCCTCCCCAAGTCATTTAAATCCCCCCACAGTTAGAATCACTCCCTAGGTAACACATTTAACCCATTGATCTCCCCCTAGTGTTAAATCCTTCCCTACCAGTGTCATTTAGATAGTATACAGTATTTATAGCACTGATCGCTGTATAACTGTCAATGGTCCCAAAATAGTGTCAAAAGTTTCCAATTTGTCCGCGCAATGTCACGGTCACGATAAAAATCACAGATCACCGCCATTACTAGTAAAAAAAAAAAAAATTAATAATAATAATAAAAATGCCATAAATCAATAACCTATTTTTGCGCAAACCAATCAATATACGCTTTTTGCAATTTTTTTTTTCTTACCAAAAATATGTAGAAGAATACATATTGGCCTAAACTGAGAAAAAATGTTTTTTTTTTAAATTTGGGGATATTTATTATAGCAAAAAGTAAAAAATATTGTGTTTCTTTTCAAAATTGTCGCTATTTTTTGTTTATAGCGCAAAAAATTAAAAATGCAGAGGTGATCAAATACCACCAAGAGAAAGCTCTATTTGTTGGGGAAAAATTTCATTTGGGTACAGTGTTGCATGACCACACAATTATCATTCAAAATGTTACAGCGCTGAAAGCTGAAAATTGGCATGGGCAGGAAGGGGGTGAAAATGCTATTGAAGTTAAGGAGGAACATCACTAAGATAGCTGGAAACCACACAGCAACTGTGAAGACAATAACTACCTTAGTCAGGGGATAGATAAAATATGAAGAGGGAGTGCACTTGTAACAGCTGTGGGGGAAAATTATTAATTGGTATCAGTTGGAGGAGAGAACATAAAACATTGGTGTGAGTAAAGTGGGGAGAATAATGCATTAGTGCTTGAGTGTGTGAGGGGGGGGGGGGGGGATAACTTGCTTTTCTGCTTCTGGGCAGAAATATGCAACTCAACCAGAAAATCACTCCCGCAGACAGTAACAGGCCTGATCTGGGCACCAGCACTTGGCTCCAGGACACAGCAGGGATCTATTGGATGTCATGATTTTATATATACAGTATCTCACAAAAGTGAGTACACCCCTCACATTTTTGTAAGTATTTTATTATATCTTTTCATGTCACAACACTGAAGAAATTATACTTTGCTATAACATAAAGTAGTGAGTGTACAACTTGTACGACAGTATAAATTTTCTGTCCCCTCAAAATAACTCAACACACAGCCATTCATGTCTAAACCGCTGGCAACAAAAGTGAGTACACCCCTAAGTGAAAATGTCCAAATTGGGCCCAAAGTGTCAATATTTTGTGTGGCCACCATTATTTTTCCAACACTGCCTTAACCCTCTTGGGCATGGAGTTCACCAGAGCTTCACAGGTTGCCAATGGAGTCCTCTTGCACTCCTCCATGATGACATCACGAAGCTGGTGGATGTTAGAGACCTTGCGCTCCTCCACATTATGTTTGAGGATGCACCACAGATGCTAAATAGGGTTTAGGTCTAGCGACATGCTTGGCCAGTCCATCACCTTTACCCTCAGATTCTTTAGCAAGGCAGTGGTCATCTTGGACGTGTGTTTGGGGTCATTATCATGTTGGAATACTGCCCTGCGGCCCAGTCTCTGAAGGGAGGGGATCATGCTCCACTTCATTATGTCACAGTACATGTTGGCATTCATGGTTCCCTCAATGAACTGTAGCTCCCCAGTGTCGGCAGCACTCATGCAGACCCAGACCAAGACACTCCCACCACCATGCTTGACTGTAGGCAAGATACACTTGTCTTTGTACTCCTCACCTGGTTGCCGCCACACACGCTTGACACCATCTGAACCAAATAAGTTTATCTTGGTCTCATCAGACCACAGGACATGGTTCCAGTAATCCATGTCCTTAATCTGCTTGTCTTCAGGAAACTGTTTGCGGGCTTTCTTGTGCATCATCTTTAGAAGAGGCTTCCTTCTGGGACGACAACCATGTAGACCAATTTGATACAGTGTGCGGCGTATATAGTCTGAACACTGACAGGCTGACCCCCCCACCCATTCAACCTCTGCAGCAATGCTGGCAGCACTCATACATCTATTTCCCAAAGACAACCTCTGGATATGATGCTGAGCACGTGCACTCAACTTCTTTGGTCGGCCATAGCAAGGCCTGTTCTGAGTGGAACCTGTCCTGTTAAACCGCTGTATGGTCTTGACCACCGTGCTGCAGCTCAGTTTCAGGATCTTGGCAATCTTCTTATAGCCTAGGCCATCTTTATATAGAGCAATAATTCTTTTTTTCAGATCCTGAGAGTTCTTTGCCATGAGGTGCCATGTTGAACTTCCAGTGACCAGTATGAGAGAGTGAGAGTGATAACACCACATTTAACACACCTGCTCCCCATTTACACCTGAGACCTTGTAACACTAACGAGTCACATGACACAGAGGAGGGAAAATGGCTAATTGGGCCCAATTTGGACATTTTCACTTAGGGGTGTACTCACTTTTGTTGCCAGCGGTTTAGACATTAATGGCTGTGTTGGGTTATTTTGAGGAGACAGCAAATTTACACTGTTATACAAGCTGTACAATCACCACTTTACATTGTAGCAAAGTTCAATTGTTCAAAAATGTGAGGGGTGTGCTCACTTTTGTGAGATACTATATGACTATATATATATATATATATATATATATATATATATATATATATATAATTTTGCTATTATTGACCATAAACAAGTTGTGATATAAAATACACAATTAAAAAAGTACATAATTAAATATGTAATAACTCTTTTTTGGATTCTTTAGAACAGTAGTGTACATCCTGAGGCTCAGGAACCCAGTAGTGGCCCAGAAGCTGTTGGCAGTGTGCAGTTAATGTCAGATGTACAGTACATATAAGAGTACCTGACCTATTATTGTCTGGGAACAATAGGGTGCTCAATATCTGGTACAGCTATCATAGACCAAATTAGGGTAGGATTTGATTATGTAGCTTGGCTTTGAAAATTAAATATTGATTAATATAATAGTAATATTTCCTATATTTTACAGAAAGGTTGCAGAGGAATATTTGAAAGTAGAGCAAAATCCACGAAGGTAAGCGCTATCAAAAATATTGGCTAAGGTATTTCATGTTCAAATGTCCCTGCTCTTTAAAGGCCCTATTCATCAATATCTGGATTAGGGTCATATGTATGCGGTTTCAGCTGAACCAGTGGCGGCTGGTGAGGTTTTAGAATGGGGGGGCGCCAGACCCCGCCCTTCCTTTTTGACCCCTCCCACTTGGTGAAAATGGGCGTGGTTTCAGAGAAATAATGGGCGTGGCTCTAAGGTGGTGTGGTTAGCGTCTGAGATGAACGAGGGATGGAGGGAGAGGGAGAAAGGGACAGCAGGCCCAGATCCTACACAACAATAGAAATATGTGTATTCTAGAAAGTTTAACAATCAGCAGATAAAGATACTCCAAACACCTGGTGTTAGCACTTCAATCATCCCGGCACCATGGTTGTTATGGTGTCAGGATGATTGAAGCGCATTATTTCTATTATTACATCGTAATATGAAATCAAATCATTCAACTCACCATAATGTAGAATCAGTGGGAGCCCCGAGTGTGTCCCTAGCCACGTCGGCTACAACCAGATGCCATCAGGCATCCCCAGCAGTCCGTCCTTACATCAGGTGCCCCCAGCAGAGTCCCTCCTTACATGCAGCCTGTGTCACAACAAATGCAGCCTCTGTCCCCCCAAATGCAGCCTCTGTCCCCCCAAATGCAGCCTCTGTCCCCCCCAAATGCAGCATCAGCATGCCTGTGTCCCCCCCAAATGAAACCTCTTTCCCCCCCAAATTCAGCCTCTGCCCCCCAAATACAGCCTCTGCCCCCCCAAATGCAGCCTCTGCCCCCCCAAATACAGCCTCTATCCCCCCAAAATGCAGCCTCTGTCCCCCCCAAATGCAGCCTCTGCCCCCCCAAAATGCAGCCTCTGTACCCCCCAAAATGCAGCCTCTGTCCCCCCCAAAATGCAGCCTCTGTCCCCCCAATGCAGCCTCTGTCCCCCCAAAATGCAGCCTCTGTCACCTCCCAAATGCAGCCTCTGCCCCCCAAATGCAGCCTCTGTCCCCCCCAAATACAGCCTCTGTCCCACCAAAATGCAGCCTCTGTCCCCCAAAATGCAGCCTCTGCCCCCCAAAATGCAGCCTCTGTCCCCCCAATGCAGCCTCTGTCCCCCCCAATGCAGCCTCTGTCCCCCCCAAATGCAGCCTCTATCCCCCAAAATGCAGCCTCTGTCCCCCCCAAAATGCAGCCTTTGCCCCCCCAAATGCAGCCTCTGTCCCCCCCAAAATGTAGCCTCTGTCCCCCCCAATGCAGCCTCTGTCCCCCCCAAATACAGCCTCTATCCCCCCCAAAATGCTGCCTCTGTCCCCCAAATACAGCCTCTATCCCCCCCAAAATGGTGCCTGTCCCCCCATTCTCCACACAGCGGTACTTACCTTGGGACTCCTGCAGTGTCTCCTTCACACTGGCAGCAGCATTCTTCCTGTTTCCTCTCTCAGGCGCAATGAGAGAGCGAAGCAGGAAGTGACATCTGACTCAGGGCAGATGTCAATCAAATCTGAAGCGCCGAGTAGCTTCCGCCCGGCGCCTGTAGTATCTATTACTATGGCCGGGCGGAAGCTACTCGGCGCCTCAGAAAACACCACAAGGCGGGCTAAACGCCCGCAAATGCAGCGCCACGTCTGCAATCTCGTGATTGCATAGACGTGGCTCTTCCCATAAGTGCACTGTGTCCGGCGTCGCACTGTGTCCGGCATCCAAACACAGTGCACTTAAGGACTTTTTTTTCCTTTTTTTTTTAAGGGCCAGTAATAAAAAATTTTTTTTTTTTTACTTTTTTTTTTTCTTTTTTTTTTTTGCTGCCTGGAACGGGGGTAGGGGTGGGGGGCGGTGCCCAGGCACCCCTTATGGACGGGCCACCACTGAGCTGAACTGTAGTCTTCTGGGATTATCATAATAACTTTTGCCCCATTCACACCGGAACATTTTGTAGATTGAAGCTACGAAATGTTCAACATTAAAAATCCTATTGTTTTAAATGGTGCCTGTTCACTCCTGCGTGCTCAAGTGCCTGTCACCCAAGAGCTACAGGAGCATTTTTTAAACAGATTTACAGATCTGGGTGTTTTTGGCCCAGTGGATTTCAGTAGAAATGTCTGAAAAATGCATGAATCAAGGTCTATGGGAACAAAAAAGCACATATGCTACCCTTAAATGTAAATTTACTTTAAGTTTGGATACAGAGTGGAAGGTTTGGAGCTAAAATGTAAAGTGTTTTTTGTGCTGATCACCACTTTCTATTTGAGGAAAAATGCCATTAAGGTAATAAAACACATTACAGACTCAGGGTTTTCCAATTACAATTGTACTCTTTTGGTTGTCCTGATGGACCACACAAATGATGACACTGACAATTTTTTAAAATGTTTTGCTTTCTGAGAAATCTTTGGTGATTATTACCCTTCAAACTGAACACAAATACAACTTCAAATAACTATCACGTAGGAAGCTTGAAAAATATGAAATTAACTTTTAATGACTATAATCCCATAATGTTTCTGACAAACTGCATTAGTTTAACAGGGCTAATAGTGTTTTGCTGCTGATTTTCATTTGTACTCAGTTTCTGGCGCATCTCTCTGAAGTGTCCAACAATAGTCAGCCAGCATTGATGAATTTCAGTTGCCCTGATACAGTTTTTACACTAAATAAATGCACTAACTGTCATTGACTGCATGCAGATTTTCAGGAAAGAAGTCCAAGTGTAAATGCAGAAAATTAATCTTCAGAGAGATTTTGCACTTCATGGTCTTGTATGCTGTAAGAAGTTTGACAACCAACTGAATGTATTTTGGTCCTCTGTAGTTGCTAAGAAAATTCTAACTGACATCTTTGAATGCTTTTTTTAGGTGATTTTCTATAGCCCCACTAAAAGAGCTCTAAACCACTTGTCACTGACGTGGAATGAGCTGACGGTTTGGTCTGAACCTTCATTGTCCGCATGTTTGGATTATATATAAAAGCAATATTTTTACAACTTCTATATTTGACAACTTCCTGCTGTCAATGATTCCTGAGGAAGCTGCAGGTTTTTACACCCACTACATCCCTAGGAACCATTGACATCACTGGAAAGTCCCACCCCTGTTAAACAAAGGGGCAGTTGCATCACTGCTAAAAAATTGATACAGTATATGTGCTTGCAAAATTAATTAGTTGCCAGTTTAAAAAAAAAAAAAGCAGCACACAGACTGCTCCACATATTCTCCAAAATACATAGAGGGGCCTTGGAGGGGCCTCTGTGATTATTTTTTTAACAAAGAAGCTGCCAAATCTTATATAATTTGCTAGCAATATTAAACACTTTTTTCTTTTGAAAATGACAGTGCTGTTGTGCATTCATAGGAAGGAATAGGACAACACCAGCATGTTATTTAAAGAAATTGGACACTTTTAATGTTTCATTTTAATCATTTAAAATAATCACTGCTCCTGGGTGAATGGAATTAATTTTATTTTATTTTTGCATTGGTACATATTCTCCAGCATAGCCAACGGTATTTAAGGGTATACATTGCCACTGTGTAATAAAATTGCCTTAAGGCATAACCTGTGCAAAGAAATTTCTTAAATCATCTTGGCGGCTTTGAAAGACAGAAATGTACCTAGTGATGGCAAACGCCATTCTTGCAGTCTTTGACCCAGTAGTTCTGCTTTAGGTTTTGGCAGATCTAGGTCTCTGACCAGGTTGTTTCATTCTGACTGTATTATAAGATGAAGCTCATTAGACATACACAGTGCATAATCAGGATAATTGTCGCTGCCTCTGCCTGGCTGATGCATTGCAGCATCTTTGTCTGTTTCGTCTAAGCTACATTTCTCTGGTGGCTTTGGTACTTGCAAATTGTTGTAATTTGGCACTGGTCTCATGGCTGAAGGAAGATTGGGGTATTTAACCGATTTCTTATTTTTAGCAGAGAAACCAGTCTTTCCCCATAAGATGGACAGTAGGATATTTAGAAGAAAACTGTGTAAATTGGAGTTTCCAAAGCTAAGAAAGGATTGTATCCATCAAATAAATGTCTCAATTAAGAATATGCATAGGAAGAATGATTGGATGATGCCAACCAGAAATATGGAAGAATGAAGCACTTCATGAATTTATGAAATTTAAAGGCTTTTGTGGTTGTAAGACGGCAGGCTTCACAATGATCACAATTATATTCAGGGAATGAAAGTGGAATCAAAAACAAAATCTGTTTCTCTTTCCCCTTCACATAGACCAGCAGCATTCCTCTATTCTACTGGACATAGGGATTCTGCAAAATGTAGTAAATGTGGTGTGGAACCAGGTGATCTGGTGCATCTATTGTGGAGATGCCCAAAATTACTGAGATACTGGGATGATGTCTTTACTAAAATAAATGAAGTATACAGTATATTATATTCATTAGTAACTCCCAACTTACATTTTTGGTTACATTGATACCACTGTTTTAGATAATCCTACTTTCACTGTGGTGCAGATGTCTCTTTTTAGCACAGAGTAGAGTATTAAAACATTGATGGTTAGTTAATAATCATCCCACTATATGTGATTGGATTACAAAATTAAATAAAATACTAGTATTTGAAAAAATCCCATACAAATAAAGATTCCATATCTTTTGAAATGTAATCGATGGCATGAAATTGAAGAAGGGTGTTGAACACATTGCATATGCTAAGGCAAAGGATTGTGAATGCTAGAACCATCCATTAGGTCAGAAAGAACTAGGAGCTATTGCTTGGTGAAGTGGAAAGGGATTTACATAATGTGGAATATTCCTATTCAAAATTATCAAGTTCCAATGTAATGTGCATAGTGTGTATATCTATCTTTCTGTGTATGGCTTTAATGTTTTTAGGTTGCTTATTTGTTGTGTGAATGAAAGAACCTTGCTTTTGTGATGAAAAATGAAATAAATAAAAATAGGATGTGAAAAATGTGGCCCTAGAGTTAATGCCCTCACTCTGCCCAGATCATGTTTACCTAATAACCAGAAACCTACTACAGCCAAGAGCTTGTGTTTTGGTTTTTTTTGTTTTTTTTTTTTTTTTTTTTTTTTACAAAGGGAGAGAGAAAAAAAAGTACAAGAGAAACCTGCCACTGCAGGTATACAGCAGGGAGAGCAATAGAAACAACATAAAAAACAAGGTTATGTGCCTTGCAGGCTGGAGGAGTCTATAACAACATTATAATAATAATCAGGTATTGTTTGTGAACGATTGTGTCTATGGTAGCCAGGCCTTCTCAAAGGCCTTTAAGTAGTCATTTCTTACAACTAATAGTTTCTCAAAAGTATAATGCAAGTTGACAGTTAAGAGGACTTCAGAGAGGTTTGGCACCATCTCTTTCTTCCAACGTCTCTTTATTACAAGTCTGGCAGCCAGTAAGGTACTGCCGTGAGCTTGTTTTAAACTGTTTACTCCTTGGATGTACCACACACATCCAAAAAGGCAAACTCATTAAAATGTGGCTTTTTACATTTTTATGGGTTTTCAATCTAAAGTGCTCTTCTTTGGCTATAAGTAGAATACATTTCACTACAAAACGATTTTGTTTGCATTTTTCACTTTAGATTCATACTTGTGATACCTTAAAGCAGGGGTCTCAAACTGGTGACCCTCCAGCTGTTGCTAGACTACAAGTCCCATCATGCCTCTGCCTGTGGGAGTCATGCTTGCAACTGTCAGCCTCGCAATGCCTCATGGGACTTGTATTTTCACAACAGCTGGAGGGCCACCAGTTTGAGACCCCTGCCTTAAAGGCTAAGTTCACCTTTACATAAAAAAATAAAAATAAATGCAAATCTTTTTGCAGATATAAAAATGTGCATTTATTATTTTTTAAAACAGGAACCTGGAAAACATTGCACCCACCATCAGCAGATCGCAGGTGCAATGTCAGGCTCTTGCACACACTGCCTACAGCTCTGTCACCCATACCTCTGTATGGGCTGTCATTGCAGAGCTGTAGGCAGCTTCAATGGACTACCGGCGTGTTGAGACACACTCACAGTTCATTCAAATTACAAGTACATTTTCCACGGTGAATGATGGTCCTTGTACTTTATTCATTCAAAGGAAACATTGAATGAATGATGCAGCTGTGTGGGCCGAGCCCTGCACAGCCGCACTACTTTTAAAAAATGACAGCGGGTGCAGGGAGATAAACCTCTGCCCACTGTCACAGAGAGGGGGGAGTGGGGGGAGAAGGAGCTAGAACATGTTACATCTTCCACTTTAAAAACGGATGGAACATGTAACCTGTTCCAAAAGTGAACTTATCCTTTAGGCTTTGTTTTGAACAGTCCAATATACTTGTTCTGATGACTATTGTCACAAGGCAAAAAGTGATGGAAATCCATAATATTAGAGTTTTCACTAGAACAAGGGTTCTAGTGAAATCTTCGCATGGGAATGCCTCAGATAGTGACAAAGTTCTCTCACTTTGTAGAGATTTCCCCTCAATTCCTGTTGCATTTGCAGGACAAAATCAGGGACCAAAAACGTTTTGGCTATACATACACTTTATTGGTACACCAGATGTCACTGTTCTTTATGTTATATATGGTCATAGTGAACCTTATAACCATTTAACCATATAACATTGTTATTTGTTCTTGCAAAGTTTTACAACAGTACGTTTACTGATTCTGCCGTAATCAGCCAGATTAGGCTATGATTTTTTTTTATGAGTAGCTTTAGAGATTACTTGCCTTAAAACTAATGGATAATCAGAAATTTCCTGTCCAGCCAACAGCATTGACAGTCAGTATAGATCACTTGAGTTTTATATTTTTTTATCCTTGAGTTCATGTAATGGCCTAATTAGTTTGTTTGTAAGCAATCTATTTCCTTTACTATATTACATAAGGCAGACAAAAAAGTATCTATATCATACTGTTTTTTTTTTCTCTAGAAATGTTACAAAGTAAAAGAAAATGGAAAAGGAAAAAAGGTAAATTATGACAAGACACTAACATACTATATTTTCAAAGATAATAAATATTCTCAAATGTTCAGAACATATAAATAATTGCAGATGTGTTGACAAAATAATCAGTTATAAAGTTCTTTTTGTTTTATAAGCCAGAGGAATAGCCAAGAGAAGGAAGGATGAGATGAGATAATTTTAAGCCTTACCATTCCGTAAGAGCTGAAATTCTACAATATACTATACATAAATTATATATAAACTCAATCACTAAAATTTCATATAAGCTTTACCATGGTAGTGTAATTTGAAAAGTATTTTTCAATATTTTTAAATCTGCAACTTTCAATAAAAGAATCCCTGATGATCATGCCATGAAGGTCCTTGTTTAGGCCCTTTTAGCGTGTTATAGGATGTCAACATTCTGTATCTATTTTCCAATTGTGTTATTGTGTTGTCCCCCTCTCACATGCACTCTCAATGGAGATTGCAAGTGTCTATACCAATACATGTTGTCACTGGTGTCACCAGTCTGCACTGAGAAATGTCATGCAGCCATTGATTGAGTACATGCATGTACAGTGCCTTGAAAAAGAATTGAAATTTTCCACATTTTGTCATGTTACAACCAAAACGTAAATTCATTTTATTGGGATTTTATGTGATAGACCAACACAAAGTAGCACATAATTGTGAAGTGGAAGGAAAACGATAAATGGTTTTCAAAATGTTTTACAAATAAATATCTGAAAAGTGTGGCGTGCATTTGCATTCAGCCCCCCTGAGTCAATACTTTGTAGAACCACCCTTCACTGCAATTAAAGCTACAGATCTTTTTTGGTATGTCTCTACCAGTTTTGCACATCTAGAGAGTGACATTTTTGCCCATTCTTCTTTGCAAAATAGCTTAAGCTCTGTCAGATTGGATGAAAAGCATCTGTGAACAGCAATTTTCAAGTCTTGCCACAGATTCTTAATCGGATTTAGATCTGGACTTTGACTGGGCCATTCTAACACATGACTATGCTTTGATCTAAACCATTGCATTGTAGCTCTGGCTGTATGTTAAGGGGTGTTGTCCTGCTGGTAGGTGAACCTCTACCCCAGTCTCAGGTCTTTTGCAGACTAACAGGTTTTGTTCTAATGCCGTGTACACACGACCGGACTTTTCGACGACTGGTCCGACGGAACTAATCCATCGGACATTCCGATCATGTGTGGGCTTCATCGGACCTTCATCGGACCTTTTGTGTCAAATTCTGACAGACCTAGAAATAGAACATGTTTCAAATCTTTCCGACGGACTCAAGTCCAATCGAAAAATCTGTTTGTCTGTATGCTAGTCTGATGGACAAAAAAGGACGCAAGGGCAGCTATTGGCTATGAACTTCCTTATTCTAGTCCGGTCGTACGTCATCACGTTTGAAAGGATCGGACTTTGGTGTGATCGTGTGTAGGCAAGTCTTTTTCATTGGAACTCCTTCGTAACTCTCTCGGAACTCTGTCGAAAAGTCCTTCGGAGTTCAGGCGGATGAGAAGTCCGCTCGTATGTACGAGGCATAAGATTGCCCTGTATTTGGCTCCATCCATCTTCCCATCAACTCTTCCTTGTCCCTGCTGAAGAAAAGCATCCCCACAACATGATGCTGCCACAACCACGTTTCATGGTGGGGATGGGATGTTCAGGGTGATGTGCTGTGTTCGTTTTCTGCCACACATAGCGTTTTTCTTTTAGCCAAAAATTTAAATTTTGGACTCATCTGACCAGAGCACCTTCTTCTACATGTTTGCTATGTCCCCTACATGGCTTCTCACCAACTGCAAACAGGACTTTTTATGGCTTTCTTTCAACAATGGCTTTCTTTTTGCCACTCTTCCATAAAGGCCAGATTTGTGGAGTGCACAACTAATAGTTACCCTGTGGACAGATTCTCCCACCTGAGCTGTGGATCTCTGCAGCTCCTCCAGAGTTACCATGGACCTCTCAGCTGCTTCTCTGATTAATGCCTGACCTGTCAGTTTAGGTGGACGGCCATGTCTTGGTAGGTTTGCAGTTGTGTCATACTCTTTCCTATTTTGGGTGGTGGATTGAATAGTGCTCTGTGAGCTGTTCAAAGCTTTGGATATTTTTTTATAACCTAACCCTGTTTTAAAATTCTCCACCACTTTATCCCTGACCTGTCTGATGTGTTCTTTGGCCTTCATGATGCTGTTTGTTCACTGAGGTTCTCTAAAAAAACCTCTAAAGGCTTCACAGAACAGCTGTAATTATGCTGAGATTATATTACACACAGGTGGACTTTATTTACTAATTAGGTGAATTCTGAAGGAGATTGGTTCCACTACATTTTAGTTATTTTATTTATTTATTTATTTCAGGTACTTATATAGCGCCGTCAATTTACGCAGTGCTTTTACATATACATTATACATTCACATCAGTCCCTACACCCTCAAGGAGCTTACAATCTAAGGTCCCTAACTCACATTCATACATACTAGGGCCAATTTAGACAGGATCCAATTAACCTACCAGCATGTCTTTGTTAGGGGTATCAGAGTAAAGGGGGCTGAATACAAACTTTATTTTAACAAATGGCAGTTGTTTATGAAACTCAGTGCTTTAGCAAACTAAATGCCCTTTAGTTAGAATCTACATCTACAATAAAATAATATAATTTACTTTATTGGGTGAGCTTGATGGATTTTCTATTTTCAACCTAATTATGTAACTTGTTTGCATGTAAATCACGGTATTGAAAAAGATTATTTAATCTCTCTCCAAAATTCCATTGGTTTTCTGTAAGAACCTCCAAAACCTCTGACAACAGTTTAAATTCTGGTAGAACAGCAGAGTTGTCCACTGCCCTACATTCTTGACATAAATCCCCTCCAGTTACATCGATTTATTATATTAAAAGGTTCAGATATCAATAGATTTCTTCTGAAATTTAGTAAAGTTTCCAAATTGATGACAGTAATCTTCTCTGTAATAAAAATCCCCTGCATCTACCACAATCTAGATATACAGTATACAGCTATTTAAAAAAATAAAGACCTCAAACTGTGTCCTGTATGTTATTCTATTAAGGATGAAAACTGTAGACTGTAGGTGTTAAAAACCTAGGCGATGCAAAAGTAAAAATTACAGAGTTGCTTCTGTGGTAAGTGTGGGTAGGGATAGTGGAATCGTTTGATAGGTAACCTAGATTGTAAGTTATCTCCTTAGGGTTAGTATTGTTGGCAGTGCAGACATTTTCCCAAGGGTACTAGCCCACAGGGCAGTCAAACAGCTTTGATTTCTAATGTAAATCTAATTTTTCTTTGTATTTTATAGAATATTTGCAGGAAAGTATCACAAAATGAAAAACAATCAAATGGGGTAAGTGATATATCAAATGAATAAAATTTTACATTTAGTGCTGTATATTTTGATTTTTGTTTAATTATACAGATAAAAGTGTTCTCCTAAAATTATGTAATTTGCAACTTTGTGTTTTAGTACATTTTCCTAAATTTTACAAATGTATACTTTTACAACTCTGAACTCTGGACACAAAAACTTTTATTTTGTTTTCTTAAATCTTTATTTTTTTTATGCGTATAGTTGAACATAAAATAACACAAATACAATCTTATTAACATATAAATGATAAATCAACACATACAAAAAAAGCACAAAAGGACACAAAAAACCTCAAAACAAAACAATCAAAAAACAAATTTGAGATCACTATGACATCACACCTGCTTTCTGTAATTAATATTATAACCAGTTGTAAACTTAACGCAAATGATCGTTGAGCTGAACCCGACTACATCTCTAAATAAACAAACATCTTTCATATGGTCAAAAGTCCCACCATATGTGCAAAAAGGTCCCTTTCAAGCCACACCCCATCCAACAGTTCGTTGACACAGATGGTAAAATTCTAGCCAACCTCTCAGGGACTCTATAC
The DNA here is from genome assembly GCF_042186555.1 of Aquarana catesbeiana. Classification (NCBI taxonomy): domain Eukaryota; kingdom Metazoa; phylum Chordata; class Amphibia; order Anura; family Ranidae; genus Aquarana; species Aquarana catesbeiana. The sequence goes on from NC_133326.1 coordinate 273,533,018, forward strand.
CATCTTGCTAAGTATTTATAGCAAGATTCCTGTGTTCTGGAACTGATGGGCGCTAGCTTCGTTATTTTCTCCACCACACTTTCAAGCAGAGTCTTACCCAATTCCTTCTTCCAGTCCCTGAAGTAATAATGAACGATTTGTGAGGCTAAGTCTAGAAGCAATTTATAGGATATGGAGAGCAACCTAGTGGATAGATCTTTTGAGACACACAAGGTTTTGAAAGAAGTTAAGGATGTCACCTGAATCAGCTTTTTATTTAAGCTATTAAAAAAAGCTTGAATTCGGATTTGTTTCCAGACATCCATAATACACCTACCCCATTCCTTCCTGAAAGCAGAAAGAGGTTTTAAGTCCGAACCTTTTAAAAACTTGTAGCAACTAATTTCTGTTTTACCTCGACATGCATTAAAGAAGGCTAGCTCTTCTCCAGGTACAAACCAAGGGAAGCCTCCCATTGGTATAAGCAGGGATGGGAGGGTACTAGACTCCCTTCTTTATTTAGTCAGTCCCAGAACTCTAACGTTGCTTGTGTCGTGGTAAAATTGAATCAGCCAGGCCTCTATGTTCCTCGGGGGAACCAAAGGACATAGGCCAGGTTTCGGCCTGCCATTGTATTTTCTAGAGGAATCCACAGTTTATCTTGAACATGCAAGTTCCAATTTACAATCTTCATCAGTGCATTGTACTGGTAGAAAAAATAGATATCTAGAAGACCCAGGCCCCCTTTCTCTTGCATCCCATGTAATAGATTATATGAAAACCTGCAGGATTTTCATCCCCAGCCAAACCTTATAAATTCCCCTTTACATGTTGGAAATAGGACCATGGGCACTTTAATGGGGAGTATTTGAATAAAAAAATAAAAATATATGGAGAATCACCATCTTCAGAATGTTTCTGCTACCAAGCAAAGTAAATTGTAGCTTATCCTATTGTTTTAAATATTCTCTAATCCTTTGTAAAAGTGGTGGAAAATTAACCTTGAATAAATCCTGTATCCTAGTAGTCAACCTAATTATCAAATAAGTAATGGGGGGCACCTTGCCACTTAAAAGGGAATGACGCCTCCATAGACTTACACACTAATTTTATTACATTATTGGGGAGAATCACAGATTTGCCCATCATAATTTTAAAATTGGTGAGGTCTTGGAATCTAACAAATTCTCTCTGGAGGTTAGGTCATACTAGGTTTGGTAACAAAAAAAAAATGTCATCCACAGAAGTAGCAAGCTTGTGCTCTGTTGACCCCACTGTAACTCCAGATGTGTCTGGGTAAGTCCTAATTTTTATCAGCAATGCTTTCGTCATTAAAATAACAGCAAAGGAGATAGAGGGCATCCCTGATGTATCCCATTTTTCTGATAGAAAAACCTAATGAAATTGTATAATTTACTTTCACTCGAGCTGCAGGTACAGAATAAAGTGCAGAGATCCAGGCCTGCATTTTCTTCCTTAAACCTAATCTATTCAGGATTGAGGATTTGAAAGTCCAATCAATCTTGCAAAACACTTTCTCTGCATCCGAGGATAGAATCAGGCAGGGGGTTCATTGTACTACCACCAATTAATAAGGGATATTTTTTTAGATTTATCTTTACCTTTTCTGCCTGGGATATAACCTACTTGGTCTTTGTATACTATTGCTGATAAATGTGCTTTAAGTCTATCAGCCAAAATCTTTGCAAGGATCTTAATATTTGGATTTAACATAAAGACTGACCTATAGCTATGGCACAATGTAAGGTCCTTCCCTTCTTTGGCCAAAAGTACCACATGGGCGGCCAAAGCGTCTTTAGGGATATATCCCTTCCTTGTCAGGCCACTCAATGAAGTTGGGCGAGAAACGGTTTACCCTAAAACTGTGTATGTTTTTTTTACTGTTAGAACAGTAAAGATACAGTAAAGATATGGAACTTTCTTCCACAATTAGTGGTGTTGGCAGGAAGTGTCAATAATTTCAGAAAACATTTAGGCATTGAGCACAATATACAGGTATATGGGAAGTTATAGAGACATAAATACATGCCCACACAGGCTGAACTGGATGGATTGGTGTCTTTAGTCAACCTTGCCAACTATGTAACTATGAATTATAATACAAAGTCATATAAGGTAAGAGGGCATCAGAATATGTAAAAGAAAAAACACCTTAATGAAACCAAATGGCCCAGGACTCTTACCCAAAGGAGCGTTCTTAAGCTTTCACAAAGTTTTACTGGGTGAAATATCCTATTCTAATTTCTCTATTGCCTGTGCTGCTAATTGGGGATAGTTTATTTCAGATAGATAGTATTTTATCTGATAACTTTTTTTTCTATTTCTGATTCCCCTATTTTAAGATTATAGGAAAGATGATGCTCCTGGAATTTTTGGGCAATTTGCAAAGGATTGTAGAGTTTCTTACCAGTTTGAGATTTTACATATGAAACATTAGTTCTCCCAAATGTATGCTTGAAGGCTCTGGCTAACATGCGGCCACATTTATTCCCCTGCTCATAAAACCCGTGGGCTAAGAATCTACACCTACACTGAACCTGTAAACCAAGCGTCTGTTTCAGCTGCAACCTAGGATTCCCTAAGCCAGTGGTGTCCAAACTATGGCCCTCCAGTTGTTAAGGAACTACAACTCCCATCATGCCTAGTCATGTCTGTGAATGTCAGAGTTTTACAATGCCTCATGGGAAGTGTAGTTCCGCAACAGCTGGAGGGCCGTAGTTTGGACACCCCTGCCCTAAGCGTTGCTCTTTTTGGATTTCACCACGTTTTATGACGATGTTTCAAAATAGTAACTTGATGTAATAACTCATACATATCAGACCTAACACATTTTTTTTAAGCAGAAGCCTGTGTAATGAATGCACCCCCGACTACGGCTTACCAAAACGCACTTTGAAATACCTCTCCAGAGCCACTTTTAAGAGTATAACTAATTTTCTCACTGACAGCTGGGTTGTCCAAAAGACTTTCATTAAGGAGTCTTGTCAAATACCGTCTTTCTTAAAAAGGGTTATAATATGCTCTACTGGAGTATGATTGTATAGTGATGGGGTGCATCCTTAATGATGAGCCTCTGTCTAAGTAACATTGATCGATGAAAAGAAAGATCTATTTGAGAATATGATTGGTGCACCATTTAAAAAATAAGTATATTCCTTTTCTATAGCATACATGTCCCACCAACTGTCCACCAATCTCAATTGTTGAAAAGATTTGCAAAGATGTTTTCTTGAAGCCCCTGACAGAGTTACCATTCCAGAGGTAGTATCCAGTAAAGGATCCAAGCTCACATTAAAATCACTAACAACCTGAAGGAAAATTCACTGACCTTGTGTAATATGCCATCCATAAAGCCAATCTTTCCTGATTTAGGGGCATATATGTTGGCAAATATACTCAGAGAACCATACAGTATGCTCCTAACCATCATGTATCTTCGGAGTCTGCAAGATGATTCAGAGGGATTAAAGGACATCGTTTATGTATAGCCATTGCCACCCTTTTTACTCATTTAATAGGAGAAGTGCTTAAAAGCCATTTGTCAAAAACCTGATTTGGCAGTCTGGGTACGCACGTCTGAGTGAAATACAGTTGTGTGAAAAAGTATTTGCCCCTTCCTGATTTTTTATCTTTTTGCATATTTCTCATGCTTAAATGATTCAGATCATCAAACTAATTTTAATATTAAACAAAGATAACCCAAGTAAATCCAAGATGCAGTTTTAAAATTATTATTTCATTTATTAAGGGAAAAAAGCTATTCAAACCTGCCTGGCCCTATGTGAAGAAGTAATTGCCACCTCCCATGCTGAATCATGAATGAACTGTGATTAACCACAATTTTTTTGGAAAGCTGAGTTCAATTTCACTTGCCACACACAGGCCTGATTACTGCCAGACCTGTTGAATTAAGAAATCATATAAATAGAAGTTGTCTGACAAAGTGAAGCATGCTAACAGATCACAAAAAGCAACACATCATGCCACAATCTAAAAAAATTCAAGAACAGATTAGAAAGAAAGTAATGTACATGTATCGGTCTAGGAAGGGTTTCAAGGCCATTTCTAAGGGTTTGGAACACCAGTGAACCATGGGGAAAGCCATTATCCACAAATGGAGATCACTTGGAACAGTGGTGAACGTTCCTAGGAATGGCCAGCCTACAAAAATTACTGCAAGAGCATGACGACGACTCATCCAGGAGGTCATAAAAGGACACAGAACAACATCTAAAGAATTGCAGGCCTCATTCAGGTAAGATCAGTGTTCATGATTCAACAATAAGAAATAGACTGGGCAAAAATGGCATGCATGGGAGAGTTCCAAGGCCAAAGCCACTGCTGACCAAAAAGAACACAAAGGCTCATCTCACATTTACCAAAAAACATCTTGATCATTCCCAAGACTTTTAGGCAAATATTCTGTGGACTGATGAAACAAAAATTTTACTTTTTGGAAGGTGTGTGTCCCGTTACATCTGGCATAAAACGAATACAGCATTTTATAACAAGAAAATTATGTCAACAGTCAGACATGGTGGTGGTAGCGTGATGGTCTGGGGCTGCTTTGCAGCTTCAGGACCTGGACGACTTACCATAAATGATGGAACCATGAATTCTGAGCTCTACCAGAAAGTCCTAAAGGAGAATGTCCAGCCATCAGTTTGTGACCTCAAGCTCACGTGCACTTGGGTTATGCAGCAGGACAATGATCTGAAACACAACAGCAAGTCCACCTCCAAATGGTTCAAACAAAGCAAAATTTAGGTTTTGGAGTGGCCTAGTCAAAGCCTGGACTTAAATCCAATTAAGATGCTGTATCATGGGCTTACACAGGCCATTCATGCTGGAAAACCCTCCAATGTGGCTGAATTAAAACTAAAAAAATTCTGCACAGAAGAGTGGGCCAAAATTGCTCCACAGCAATGTGAAAGACTCATTGCCAGTTATCGCAACAGGGTTGCACAACCAGTTATTAGGTTTAGGGGGCAATTACTTTTCCACATAAAGCCAGGAAGATTTGGACAGCTTTTTTGCCTTAATAAATGAAACCATCATTTAAAAACTGCATTTTGTATTTACTTGGGTTATCTTTGTGTAATAACAACATTTGTTTGATGATCTGAGTCATTTTAAGTGTGACAAATATGCAAAAAAAGTTAAAAAACCAGACAAGGAGCAAATACTTTTTCACACAACTGTATTGCCCTGTACACACGGTCGGATTTTCCGACGGAAAATGTGTGATAGGACCTCGTTGTCGGAAATTCCAACCGTGTGTGTGTTCCATCACAAATTTTCCATCAGAATTTCCGACACACACAGTTTGAGAGCTTGCTATAAAATTTTCCAACAACAAAATCCGTTGTCGGAAATTCCGATCGTGTGTACACAAACCTGTCGTACAAAGTGCCACGCATGCTCAGAATAAATTAAGAAACGAAAACTATTGGCTACTGCCCCGTTTATAGTCCCAACGTACGTGTTTTATGTCACCGCGTTTAGAACGATCGGATTTTCCGACAACTTTGTGTCACTGTGTGTATGCAAGATAAGTTTGAGCCAACATCGGTCGGAAAAAATCCATGGATTTTGTTGTTGTGATGTCCGATCAATGTCCGACCGTGTGTACAGGGCATATGTCTCCTGGAGCATGAGTACTTGGGGTTTGTAATTTTGTAATTCCCACCAGGCCCTATTGCATTTGGAGAGAGAGCACATACATGTGACGTACATTATCATTTTATCACAGCGAGTGGGGCAAACCTAATTGGGGAAGCAAAAACTTTCATCCAAATATATTCTTCAATAACCACAAAAGATATAAATCCATTTTGTCTGCACCAAATGCCTTTACAAACCCAAATCGTACATTGAAAAGTGCTACAAATAGTCTATGTAGCAAGCAAAGCTGTTACTCAGACCAGGCTGCCTGCATGTAACTACATACAAGATCAGTCACCTTGCAAAAGGAGAAACAGCAGCAGCGGCTGGCCTCTACTACAGGAACCTTCTGCAAAAAAGGAAATGTTTTGTCTTAGATTATTGCACAGATCCACAACAAATGCACAAAGTACACTGAGATTTAAATGCCTCACGTATTTAGAAAATATTTATTTATCCCACACTGCAGCTTTAAAAGGCTTAAATTGTAGCCCCAAAACAGAAAAATAATATATTGCAGCTTACCAGTCCTCAGATGTGGTGGCTGCATTTGTTAATTTTCAGGCTTTTTTCCTTTTTTTCACCTGTGATCCTGCAAATAACATATTTCCTGCCCTAAGGTGACAACGCCTACTCACTCCACTGTATCTATAGAGGAAGATATGAACACCTTAAGACTACAATCATGTCTTCCTCTCTTTATCTCCATTACATGGGAGGAGGGGTAATTAGTAATTTATGAGTTTAATTCACAGGAACTTACAAAGGACACTTCTATTTTGGCAGGATCAAAAGGTATTCTCTGTACTTGCTGAAAATGTTCTGAAAATGTGCCTAAAAATGAAAACTAATGCAGCCACCACATCTAAGAACTGGTAAGCTGCAATACATAACATTTTGGTTCTTGGGTTTAAATACACTTTACTGCTTTATCTTATACTTTGCTAGATGAAAAAATCATAACTTAATTGCTGTAAAAAATAGCTTTGTATTCTGTTTTGTTTACAGACACATTGTACAAAAATAAAACAGTCAAAAAAGGTAAGGTCAACCAAATATGCAGCTTACAAACTGTAAAAAACATTGTGGATGTTAATTCTTTATATTATTTTATTATTTAAAGGGTAAAGTTATTTATGACTTAAACAACTACATTTCTACTTTTACTAGCAGGGCTACACTAAATTACCAAAACTGCTAGTAGTTAATATCTGATACTTAGGGATGAGTGAATCTGCCTAGGTTCAGTTTGCAAGAGGTTTGTCAAATCCAGCATGAAGTCTGTGAACCGCAAACTTGGTGTTGCACCCAGTGAAGTCTAAGGGAGGTAAATCTGTATAATAACTTCTGGACATTTTGAAAGCTAATAAGCAAGCTATTTTAAGAAAAAATAGCATGGAGAGCTGGGCACTGCAGGAAATGTATATGCATATAATTAAAAAAAAAATATGTTCAGGGAGAAGGTCTTTTCATTCAGCTTCAAGGGCAACACTGAAACTACACAAATTCTTTAAATAATATGATTGGAGGATGAATAGGATCCCTCAACATTGAGACAAGGTATTCTGCAAAGGTCACTTTACAAACAAAATTTGGTTGTTCCCCTAATATTTGACCCAGACCCTTATCCAGGTATATTGCCAGGGTGGCCAAGAAAGGGGGCAGCAAAACTGCTGCATTAATTACACCTCAAACCAATGCCCATGCCCAACCTGAATCTCACCCCTACTCCTAGTTCTTAATTACAGAGGCTGCAGAGGGTGCAACTGAAACACAGCCCATTTTAGCCTGGAAGGGCCTTAGTCATAACTACTCGTTAGAAAATAAAGATGATTACAATACCCTAGCCACACAATGGTGTGAGGGGAAACCAATCAACCATTTGTATAAACAAGAAATGAAGTCTACATTTACAGGAACTAAGGAAACTTTGTAAAAACATATACTTACACTTAAAAAAGTATAAACAATTATTCCTGCGCTATCATGTGTGTAAACGTAAGAGCTCTAGGGAACAGCTGCTTGCACCAAATCGGGTACAACCAGACCCTCACTCAAAAATGAATAAATTCAATAGAATGGTGCCACGCTAATCCAAGCAGAAAACACAAATGATATCAGTGAAATACTCCTAATACCTGTGATAATCCATACTAAAATATACGTCGATCACAAAAATATAAAAATATAACAGGTATAATGGTGGTCTCTTGGAAGGGTCAACCACTAAAAAATGCGTGATCTGAAATTAAAAAATATATATGAAGTGCACTGGTGCTCAGTGCTACATTAATAAACAGTGACTCTAAATACCACAATGTTAATAACAAGTAAAGCAGTAGCGACTCGAAAAAAATCGAAAACAAATAAATAGTATGTTATTTTATAAAGTGCACTAGTGCTCAGTGCTATAATAAAAACTCAATGTGACAAATTATTAATCAGTGCAAAAGTGCTGGTAACAAATACCACAATAGCAACTTCTATGTAAAGTGAAAAACTCCAATATATAAGTGAATGCCACAAGTGTAGCATACATGCAATCCTCAAAGTGGCTATGTGCAATTGAAAAAGGCAGCATCCACGTGATGTTTGAAATAGACAGTTCAATCAAAGTATTTTGATATAACAGAACAGTCCTCCTTCATAAGATGATGACAGCTTCCTAGCATACAGATGTATAGTGAGGTGCTCAGATGTGACAAAGTAGTGCTCCTCTTCGTGTTCACACACTAGTGGGTAGTGGCCCCTTACCTTACGGTAATGGGGTAACGGCAAATGACCAGTAATGGGGGTACCATCCTTTAGCTTCCTTCTCAATCCTAGTGATCCCGCTCCTGGATCATATTCCCTCAGAAGGTGAAGGGGCACGGAAATATAAAAAAGGAAGGTCCCACAATAGTGTAGTATTGTTTGGCAAAACTAATTTTGTTCTCAAACAGCATAGGTACTCACAGTATAAGTAAATAAAACAGCGTTTCTCTCCAACGAGCGGCGAGCTCGTACGCCTCTATCAGCATCGGTGCCTGTCCTGTCCCAGGGGAAGTCATCCCCTGAAGAAGTCACGTGTGCGGTGACGTCACGCGTAGGGACAGGACAGGCACCGATGCTGATAGAGGCGTACGAGCTCGTCGCTCATTGGAGAGAAGCGCTGTTTTATTTACTTATACTGTGAGTACCTATGCTGTTTGAGAATAAAATTAGTCTTGCCAAACAATACTACACTATTGTGGGACTTTCCTTTTTTATATTTCCATGCCCCTTCACCTTCTGAGGGAATATGATCCAGGAGCGGGATCGCTAGGATTGAGAAGGAAGCTAAAGGATGGTACCCTCATTACTGGTCATTTGCCGTTACCCCATTACCCTAAGGTAAGGGGCCACTACCCACTAGTGTGTGAACACGAAGAGGAGCACTACTTTGTCACATCTGAGCACCTCACTATACATCTGTATGCTAGGAAGCTGTCATCATCTTATGAAGGAGGACTGTTCTGTTATATCAAAATACTTTGATTGAACTGTCTATTTCAAACATCATGTGGATGCTGCCTTTTTTAATTGCACATAGCCACTTTGAGGATTGCATGTATGCTACACTTGTGGCATTCACTTATATATTGGAGTTTTTCACTTTACATAGGAGTTGCTATTGTGGTATTTGTTACCAGCACTTTTGCACTGAATAATAATTTGTCACATTGAGTTTTTATTATAGCACTGAGCACTAGTGCACTTTATAAAATAACATACTATTTATTTGTTTTCAATTTTTATACTCCATATAGGAGTCGCTACTGCTTTACTTGTTATTAACATTGTGGTATTTAGAGTCACTGTTTATTAATGTAGCACTGAGCACCAGTGCACTTCATATATATTTTTTAATTTCAGATTACGCATTTTTTAGTGGTTGACCCTTCCAAGAGACCACCACTATACCTGTTATATTTTTATATATTTTTGTGATTGACGTATATTTTAGTGTGGATTATCAGAGGTATTAGGAGTATTTCACTGATATCATTTGTGTTTTCTGCTTGAATTAGCGCGGCACCTTTCTATTGAATTTATACACTTACACTTAAAATTACACACTTATAATTACACTAAAACAGCTGATTACAATTCCCAAGCTACTCTAAGATTCCCTAGACACACTATGGTGGGGGAGTACTTAGAGAAAATTTTTGCAAACTTAGAAAATATCTTCTCTGTGTGTGAGTGGTACAAAAATAAAAGTGACTGCTGCATCTTGTGGAATTTTCTAGAGTCACTTGACCCAGATAAATCTTTGTAAGTATTCAGAGGAAGAGAAGGAGCAATTATCCCAGCTACAAATTGCAATAACAATCCATCAATGTCACGTATTGAAAGATAAATTCAAACTATAAAAAGATGTATACTCTGAACCTGAATCCAACCCACGCTCCACTATTTTGGTGCTCGGTAACCGTCCTCTTTTCAAACTGAATCGAAACCAAGAATGTAAACAAGTCAGAATTCAAGATAATCCTCTTAGATGTACTCTATTGAAGGGTCAAGTCACCCATAAAACAGATATAGCTTTTGCATTTCAACCTGGAAGGGTTTTACATATACAGGAGCTATGCTTTAAAAAACACTGCCGATTAAATTACCATTGCCACACAATAATGGGAAGCGTAACCAATCAACTAGCTCTATAAAAAATATAAATAAAGTCTACATATAGGAATTAAAAAAAACTTTGTAAAAACATATAAATAAAACACACAAATGAAAATTACATTAAAACAGCTAATTAAAATTCCCTAGCCACGCAATAGTGGTAGAGACAACCAATCAATCAGCTTTATACAAAAGAAACAAAGTTTTCTATTAGGAAGCAAGGATATATTGTAAAAAAAAAAAAAAAATATATATATATATATATATATATATATATATATATATATATATATATATATATATACTGTATATGTACAAAGGTTACATTAAAACCATCATAGAAATTTTGGGAACACACATTAGACAGCTGATCAAACTATAGCATGAAAACAAGCAAAAAAACAATAGACAGTATATAGAACTATTGAAAGTGATTGTAAAGCGTTTTTTTTTGTTACATAACAAACATGTTATACTTACCTCCTCTGTGCAAGGGTTTTGCACAGAGTGGCCCTGATCTTCCTCTTCTGGGGTCCCCCTACAGTGCTCCTGGCTCCTTCTCCTCTTGAGTGTCCCCACGTAGAGCCTCTTTCCATGGGGGCACTCCTGCGGGTGTGCTCCCGAGTCCTGTTGCTGCATCCATTGACAGCAGGACTCAGGCCTGCTCCTCGGCTGCTGCGTCACTGGATTTGATTGACAGCAGTGGGAGCCAATGGCTTCTGCTGCTATCAATCTATCCAATGAGGACCTGAGACAGTGGCTTGAGCTGATGTGCTCGTCTCCCTCGCTGGAACGATTAGGCTCAAGTAAGGAAAAAGGGGCGGGATGCTGCAGCACAAAAGGTTCTATGCATTAGGGTGAAAAACCGTGAGGGTTTACAACCCCTTTAATATGTAAATGTAGGTCCCAACTGTAGGTAAGCCCCAAAGTTATTCTGCTATGTAAAGCTGAATTTTTCCAAGTGCTCCCACTTGCAGACTGCCATTGATATTCTGTAAAAAAAACTGCTGTGCCCTCAACATTCTGCGGTAAAATTCAGGGAAACATCCAAGAATGGCCCTATTTGTTTTCCTGGATTCTGCTGACACATTTGGAGAAACCACAGCTTTCTTCCTCAGAGCTTGCCAAACAAGTGGATTGGAGGTTTTATACAATTCTGCTAACCCATTACTGTATAAATGCCACCTAACTTCTATAATGGTAAAAAACAACTCATCACAATAGATGCTCCCTATACATTTTTAAAACTGAAAAAAATTACGTACTCTTTATCACAATATCCTGATACAAGATATACAGAAATAAATGCAAAAAATGTGCAGAGCTACAATATCTCTGCAACAAGATATAAGTAACGCGTTGAAACAATTTACATATAATGTGCTCTTAAATCAAACAAATAAATGTTACAATCCAAAATATTACATCTATAAAGTATGTGATAAAGTATGGTGCACAGGAGAGGCTTACCAGAATATGATGACCCTCAAATAAAAGAGTGGTCAAAAATGGCTTTCATGTAAAGATCCTTCTTATTTCTCAGCTCCTCCAATCTCCCAGCACCATGCGGCAGGTGTCACTAGGTTACCAAATTCATTTCTGGCTCTACGAACTCAGATTCACATATCGAGCATGCAGAAAATAAACATACCACCCAAAGTGTAAAATGGTATATTGAAAGCTTTATTTGCTAAAAATTACACTTACTGCATCCAAAAATTCAATTTATGAGTTATTCACTTTAAGGTCATCATAGAGGACAAGGGGGCACTCTTTACTAGAGGAAAAAAAATGTAATAGAGGGAGTGAGCTACCATGAAGGAGGTTGATACCCACAAAAGGCTCACGGCAATGTTGCCCAAAACCCTTTGTTCTAATTAGAGTGAAATAACACAGCAGCATGCTTGTAAAGGATTGCAGTTTGACCCACCTCATCTTTCCCACCAAACAAAATGAGAAAGAGAAATTGTGATGTTACTGTAGTTTGTATAATTGTTAATCTGCTGTCATCTACCTTTACAGAAAGTTTGCAAAGGAATGTTTGGAGATAAAACACAATCAAGAAAGGTACGTGATAAAAAATACACCAGATAAATGCAATGTACTGTAGACAACATTTCAAAATAAATTCCAGGGGTATTTTGATGCTGAAATAGTGTATCTAATCTTGGTTCTCATTAAATGTTGTGGAATATTTACTAATATGGAATACAAATACTTCTATCACAAAATAAATGTGAACCAATTACCACAGAGTCACTTTTAAACAAAGCTGATCCCGTAACAGAAGAACATGTATAATTAGCCTTTCTAGTGTCCTTTATCTTCTAACACCACTAATTGGCTTCTCCTGTGTCAAATACCTGCTCCTCCTGCCACATGTTTTGGTTCCTCCATGATGTGTTGAATACCTGCAGTTTCCAGGGAGCAGCAAAGCACTGGAGTTTGAAGACATGGGTCTTTGGAAGTGTAAGTATACGTGTTCTTTTACAGGGTTTGTTTTGCTTACAAGTGAAAAATACTGACTTCAAGAGTCTAAATATATGTCTCTCTGCTTCCTGCCAGATTGGGTAAATGAACAATATAAATATAAACTGCTTCCAATACCGTTTCTACACCAACACCCAAATATATCTCTCTACCTCTCAGCTCACTCCCTCAGTCTCCTCAGGTATCACTAATTTACTAACAGACTTATCAGTCTGGATGTCACACCACTTCCTCAAACTAAATCTATCCAATACCGAGTGCATAATATTTCCTCCCCACGTGCTTATGCCCTTGATCTCTCTGTCAAAATCGATGGCACAACTATCAGCCCATCCCCACAGCTCTGAAAGATAATGTAAGAAAAAAGGCAAGAAGCGCCAATCTAAGTGCAGTATCATAAAGGCTTTAATTTAAAATGTATAAAAACAACAGCCAAATGGCTACTCACAAGGACAGGATAAATACAGGCAAGGACATATAGTGGGTCCAGGGACGTCCTCCTCAGATGTTGCAAAGGTGCATGGTGCAGGTTCCGATGGAGATGCTGTCAGCGCTATGGTGTGCGGGTGGTCTGTGGGGTCTCTGCTGTGGGTGCTGATCTGCAAGGAAGATGGGAAGATCCGAGTGTCCGCAAGGAGAAGCCGGCATCTACTGGGACATGAGGAGCTAGGAGCGTAGCAGGAAACAGGAACCGGATGGAGACCAGCGTGGAACACTCGGATCTTCCCTGTATTTCCCCCAGTTGATCATCTATATACAGTACGGTCACGTAAATCTATTCACTAGGATTGATTTTCATTCAATGAGATCCCTCTGTCAGAAATACATACAGTGCCTTGAAAAAGTATTCATACACCTTGAAATTTTCCACATTTTGTCATGTTACAAGCAAAAACATAACTGTATTTTATTTGGATTTTATGTGATAGACCAACACAAAGTGACACATAATTGTGAAGTGGAAGGAAAATGATAAATGGTTTTCACATTTTTTACAAATAAATATGTGAAAAGTGTGGCTTGCATTTGTATTCAGCCCCCCTGAGTCAATACTTTGTAGAACCAGCCTTCACTGCAATTACAGCTGCAGGTCTTTTTGGGGATGTCTCTACCAGCTTTGTACATCTAGAGAGTAACATTTTTGCCCATTCTTCTTTTCAAAATAGCTCAAATAGCTCAAGCTCTGTCAGATTGGATGGAGAGCGTCTGTGAACAGCAATTTTCAAGTCTTGCCACAGATTCTCAATTGGATTTAGGTCTGGACTTTGACTGGGCCATTCTAACACATGAATATGCTTTGATCTAAACAATTCCATTGTAGCTCTGCCTGTATGTTTAGGGTCTTTGTCCTGCTGGAAGGTGAACAATTGCCCTGTATTTGGCTCCATCCATCTTCCCATCAACTTTGACCAGCTTCCCTGTCCCTGTTGAAGAAAAGCATGCTGCCACCACCATGTTTCATGGTGGGGATGGTGTGTTCAAGTCAACGAGTTTTCTTATGGCTTTCTTTCAACAATGGCTTTCTTCTTGCCACTCTTCCATAAAGGCCAGATTTGTGGAGTGCATGACATGTGGACAGAGTCTCCCACCCGAGGTGGGGATCTCTGCAGCTCCTCCAGAGTTACCATGGGCCTCTTGGCTGCTTCTCTGATTGATGCTCTTCTTGCCCTACTTGTCAGTTTAGGTGGACGGCCATGTCTTGGTAGGTTTTTAGGTTTCCATTTTCGGATGATGGATTATATAGTAATCCATGAGATGTTCAAAGCTTTTATAACCTAACCCTGCTTTAAACTTCTCCACAACTTTATCCCTGACCTGTCTGGTGTGTTCCTTGGCCTTCATGATGACGTTTGTTCGATAAGGTTCTCTAACAAACCTCTGATGGCTTCACAGAACAGCTGTATTTATACTGAGATTAAATTAAGCACAGGTGGACTCTATTTACTAATTAGGTGACTTCTGAAGGCAATTGGTTCCACTAGGTCAGTGGTTCTCAACTCCTGTCCTCAGGACCCACTAACAGACCAGGTTTTATGTATCACCTTGGGGAGATGCAGACTAGAATACTGCAATCACTGAGCAGAAAATTATATCACCTGTGATGTATTTCAGTTATCTTGCAATTATATCACCTGTGATGTATTTCAGTTATCTTGCAAACCTGGCCTGTTGGTGGGTCCCAAGGATAGGAGTTGAGAACCACTGCACTAGGTTTTAGTTAGGGGTATCAGAATAAAGGGGTTGAATACAAATGCACACCACACTTTTCAGATATTTTTTTTTTTTTTTAAATGTAAAAACCATTTATCATTTTCCTTCGACTTTACAATTGTGTGCCACTTCGTGTTGGTCTATCACATAAAATCCCAATAAAATACATTTACTTTTTTGGTTGTAACATGACAAAATGTAGAACATTTCAAGGGGTACGAATACTTTTTCTAGGCACTGTAAATGTATCACAATGACAATCTGTTACAATTCATACTTCAAAATTATTACCCAGGGTTTTTTTTCTCAGATAACAGGTTCAGGAAATCTCCTCCAGAAACCCCTTGTCTCTGCCCCCTACCCACCTTACAGTGCAAGCTTACAGTGCCAGCTCTTTTATCTTAGTAATCTGTATGGAACTTTGTAATTATAATAAGAAAATCAGTAAAATGGATCCCATGCAACCAGCAACAATAGCTCCCCCAAGCAAAAGTAGATCCCCCTGCAATAATAGACACCCCCAACAATAACAAATCCCCTCAGCAACAATAGACCCCCCAGCAGCCTGCCACAATAGACCCCTCCCTCAACAGTAGATCCCCCCAGCAAAAATGTACCCACTTGCAACATAAGACCCCGCAGCAACAATAGATCCCCCAGAAGCTGGCATCATTGGATCCTTCAGCACACCCCACTGACCCTTGCCTCTTTTATTACAGATTGGGTGCAGATATACTATTGCTTCAAGAAACACACTTCTCCCATTCACCAGCCTTTAAGCATCTTCATAATAAATGTCCCACTTTTCATCTCGCTAATGGTGTTGAAAAGAAGAGAGGTGTGGCAATTTGTCTCATTTACTTTACAAACCAATATTAGAGATAAAGAAGGGATATTTTAGTAACAGGGACAACTAACAAACATACCATTACTTTAATATGTTATTATTCCCCTAATACTGGTCAATCAGCATTCTTCCACAACCTGCTGAACTCCCTATTACCTCATTTGTTGGGTCATGTAATTTTGGGAGGTCATAGTATTATACCTATTGATCAAATATAGATAAATCCAACCCTAATAAGATAGTAATGAACCCACCCCCCCAAACAAAGCAATAAAATTGCCCATTTATTACATCAAAATGAATTAATTGATATCTGAATCCTGTAATCCTAATACTAGAGACTATACCTTTTATTCCCATGGGACATATTCCCATGTAGACCATTTATTCTCTTTCACTTTCAGTTTCACCCCTTTCCTTCGTAGCAACTTCCAAGATCCTTAAAATATCATGGTCTGATCATTCTCCAGTATAATTGTCTATATCAAATATTTGGACTAAACCTCAAGTGACACAATGGCGGCTCAATACTGCACTTCGTAATTAACCTGTAACTTTTAAGGAAATTGAAACCACAATTTTTTCAAGGTAATACATCAAAAGAAAACAACCCTAGTGTCATATAAATACCATTATTCAACAGGAAGAAAGGTGGAAACATTTGATCTGTAAACAAAAGAAAAACCCACAAAGAAATTGAATACCTCAAATAGAAACAGCACAAACTCTCTTAAATCTTATGCTCCATACGCACGATCAGAAATTCCGCCAGCAAAAGTTGGATGTGAGCTTTTGGTCAGAAATTTAGACGGTCTGTATGCTCCATCAGACTTTTCTGGCAGAATTCCAGCCAGCAAAAGATTGAGAGCAGGTTCTCTATTTTTTGGTTGGAAAAAATTCCTATCCAAAAATGCGTTCGTCTGTATGCCATTCGGACGCGCAAAAAATCACGCATGCTCGGAAACAATTAGACGCATGCTTGGAAGCATTGAACTTCATTTTCTCGGCTCGTCATAGTGTTGTACGTCACCGCGTTCTTGACGGTCGAAAGTTCAGAGAACTTTTGTGTGACCGTGTGTATGCAAGGCAAGCTTGAGCGGAATTCCGTTGGAAAAACCATCCAAGTTTTTTCTGACGGAATTTCTGATCGTGTGTATGGGGCATTGGTCTCACTGCACAGGCTGAAAAATACCTGAGATGATACTTTACTTGCCAGAAAATTTAACTTGCTGTTTCTGACCATGGCCCTCCGCAAATTACACCTTTCTAATAGCTCTGTCACCCAAAATCTACAGTTAATTTTTATGTGAATTGTTTCATTTTTACTCTAAACTTTACGCTCCTCCTCATTCTTTCCATGTACAAATAACTGAACAATTGATCTATGATCCCCCTCTACCGTATCTCTCAAATAAATATATTGATTTATCAGAAGGAGAATTCACAGAGAGAAAAGTTATAACTTCTACAAAACATCTTAACCCATTTACAGTGGTTCGAAAGGCAGAAGGTTTTTTACCCTAATACATTCTATGCAGCTCCCCCCCCCCCCCCAGCCCCCTTTTATACTTACCCAAACCCATCTCAATTCAGCGATGTGAATGAGAGCAGCGGCTCTCCTTTGTTTCTCTCTCCTCATTAGCTCACACAGCAGCAGGAGCGCTCCCGCTGCTGTCAATCACAGCCAGTAAGCCAATGAGGAGAGAGTGGGGGGGGGCGCACTCTATGTGTTAACAAACAATGTCCATTCACAGAAGCGCAGCTCGAAAGTGAATGTTCCCATAGCAAGATGCTTGCTATTGGGGGCAGTAGGCAGGGGGGAGGAGAAATGACTGCTGGGGGGGACTCAAAAAAGAAGAGGACCAACTTTTAGAATTACTTTAAGGCTTAATGTACAAGCAACGTTTTTACAACCTCTCCTGAACGATTTAACTTGACAGATAATAACCCACGTTTAAAACATCCGGTTTGCTGCGTTTATATGTCGCGTTTAGCGGGGGGTTTCTGTGTTTTGCCGCATTTGTGTTTAGAAGTATTTGAAAAAAAAAATTTTTTTCTTTTTTAAAAATAGCCAAAAATGAAAAACGCCTGTAAACGAAACTCGGCTAAACGTGAGTTACTGCATTTAGCCGCGTTTAGCGTCTGAAATGTCGGAAACTTAGGCGTCTGAACTAATTTTTTTGCCTTCAAAGAAAAGCCTATAAACGCAACTGCCTAAAAACTATATCAAACGAACCTGTGTACATGTACACATAAGATAACATTGGATGAGTTCAGGGGCAGTTGTAAAAAGCAACCAACTGCCTCTGAATGTCCGTTTACCAGCAGCAGTGTACATGAGGCCTAAGGCACCAGGCCCTGATGGTTTTTCAGGTCTTGGTTATAAAAAAATGTTGACCTTCTCGTCCCTTATTTATGTGCTTTTTTTCAATAGTTTACGAGATGATACAATATTACACCTACATGAAAACAAAGCCTTTATACATGTTATTCCAAAACCAGGTAAAGACCTTGGTGATTATTGGAATTATCGCCCTATTTCTCTAATAAATTTGGACAACAAAATAATGAAAAAAATATTATCTTTAAGGATTAGCTTCCCTAACTGTTAAGGGTTACCAATCTCAATCTTTTAAAATATATAGATCTATAGATCTATATATATATAGATCTATATATATATATATATATATATATATATATATATATATATATATATATATATATATATATATATATATATATATATATAGATCTATATATATATATAGATCTATATATCTATATAGATATATAGAGGTACTAGACAGGGTTGCCCATTGTCTCCAAATTTATTTGTTTTAGCTTTAGAACCACTAGTTATATAAAATAAGGGAATCTCTGAATATCAAAGACAAATTATGCACATTAAGATTTAACTTATGGAACTACAAAAGACCAACATACTCTGAGGGCAGGAAAGGAGAGACTCCATTTTGATTTCCTGAGGAGAATTCAGACAGCACGAGGTGGAGGGAGAGATGCTGTCTCCTAGGTGATTTCACTGCACGATTTAGGCCTCCATCGCCAATCGGGACATCCAGCCTGAGTGAGGGGGATTCCAGGAGCACATCCAGGTGCACCTGCACCGACGGTGAAGAGTTCCAGTGTGAGGTGACCAGTCGGGTAGCCAGGAGAACCTGCTGTTCCAGGACGTTTGCTTGGGCCTTGACCGCCAGGTTTGGTGAGAGGGCTTTTGCCCATTTGCAGGAAACAGGGACAAGCACCACAGAAGAAGTTAAATGGACACTGTATACAGACATCATTGCTGTTAGTCATCTTGTTGACAATTGTACTGCCACAATTGTACTGCCACAAGACTAAAAGGATAAGATCATCCATTTCCAGGGACAGGGTTGCCCATTGTCTCCAAATTTATTTGTTTTAGCTTTAGAACCACTAGTTATATAAAATAAGGGAATCTCTGAATATCAAAGAGATATAAAACAAGCACCACAGAAGAAGTTAAATGGACACTGTATACAGACATCATTGCTGTTAGTCATCTTGTTGACAATTGTACTGCCACAAGACTAAAAGGATAAGGTCATCCATTTCCAGGGACAGAAGAAGTTAAATGGACGCTGTATACAGACATCATTGCTGTTAGTCATCTTGTTGACAATTGTACTGCCACAATTGTACTGCCACAAGACTAAAAGGATAAGGTCATCCATTTCCAGGGACAGGGTTGCCCATTGTCTCCAACACCATTGTCCTTTCACCTTGCTGAGAAAGATCCTGCCTTCTTTCACTTGATAATCAGGGCAAGTTGTGTTGTTTGGGTCTGCTATTCAGGAGTTTAAATGCACCAACAAAAGTGTCTGAAGACCCAAAGTTTTATCTTTTCTTCAAAAGGAATGAAGCTACTAGTGCCATACGGATCTGCACACACATATTCAGGGCTCTGTATATGCAGTGTGTGTGTGGAACAGTTTACCTAGGAAGTTAAGCCATTACATGTTGATTTGAATAAAGTGTTTAAACTTGGGCCTATGGTGTCAGGGGACAGAAGAGAGAGGCCTGACACAAAGAGGGTCATTCCTCTGCTCTCCTCCTGCCTGGACTTATAGAGCCAACCTGAGTAAAGGTAACCAATCTGATACGGATTGCCATATTGTGATTTATTTGCCATGTAAGTGTGCCTCTGCTTTTGGGGTTATTCTTAGGTTTTGAATCCCCTAAAAGCAGGACCTCTCTAAACATATGCTCTTACCAAACCTAAATCTTTATTATTGCTATCAAGACAATACAAATGGCCATAGCAACACAAGTATTGAGCTATATTGCTCATAACCTCAGTTATTGCTCTCCCATTGCATTCCACACATGACCAGCCAGCTCTCTCCTCCTCTTCTCCTCCCCTTAAGACTGACATCAGCAGAGGAATCTCAGTCCCGCCCGCTGCATCTCTCAGAAGAGTAAAGGAGAAAGCTGGTCAGTCATGTGATCGCAATCTCGGTAGTGAAATTAGGTATTTACAGCATTTATTTTTATAAATCACACACAGAGGGGGTTATTACAATAGGAGCAGAGAAGAGAGCAGATAGCAGGATGCTGATGACAGAGGCCAGTAAACTGACCATGGTGTCTGGTCTCAGAAGCCATGATACACCATGGTCACTTTACAGAGGGGTGGGGAGAAACTAGCAGAATCAGCCAGGTTTTTTAGGTGTTACGGGGGTCCAAGTGACACAGGACAAGCACTGTGTCATATAACCTGTTTTAAGGGGAAGGATCCATTTTTTTGTTTGGGTTAACAAACGCTTTAAGCCATTACATGTTGATTTGAATAAAGTGTTTAATTAATTTGGGCCAATTGGCCATTTTCCCTCCCCGGTGTCATGTGACTTGTTTGTGTTGCAAGGTCTCAGGTATGAATGGGGAGCAGGTGTGTTAAATTTGGTGTTATCACTCTCACTCTCTCATACTGATCACTGGAAGTTCAACATGGCACCTCATGACAAAGAACTCTCAGAGGATCTGAAAAAAAGAATTGTTGCTCTACATACAGATGGCTTAGGCTATAAGAAGATTGACAAGACCCCAAAACTGAGCTGCAGCATGGTGGCCAAGACCATACAGCGAATTAACAGGACAGGTTCCACTCAGAACAGGCCTCACCATGGTCAACCAAAGGAGTTGAGTGAACATGCTCAGCATCATATCCAGAGGTTGTCTTTGGGAAATAGATGTATGAGTGCTGCCAGCATTGCTGCAGAGGTTGAAGGGGTGGGGGGCCAGCCTGTCAGTGCTCAGACCATACGCCGCACACTGCATCCAGTGACTGGGCCGCAGGGCAGTATTCCAACATGATAACGACCCAAAACACACCTCCAAGATGACCACTGCCTTGCTAAAGAAGCTGAGGGTAAAGGTGATGGACTGGTCAAGCATGTCTCCAGACCTAAACCCTATTGAGCATCTGTGGGGCATCCTCAAACAGAAGGTGGAGGAGCGCAAGGTCTCTAACATCTGCTAGCATTGCTGCAGAGGTTGAAGGGGTGGGGGGCCAGCCTGTAAGTGCTCAGACCATACGCCGCACACTGCATCAAATTGGTCTGCATGGCTGTCATCCCAGAAGGAAGCATCTTCTAAAGATGATGCATAAGAAAGCCCACAAACAGTTTGCTGAAGACAAGCAGATTAAGGACATGGATTACTGGAACCATGTCCTGTGGTCTGATGAGACCATAATATACTTATTTGGTTCAGATGGTGTCAAGCACTGGGGAGCTACAGTTCAATGAGGGACCATGAAAGCCAACATGTACTGTGACATACTGAAGCAGAGCATGATCCCTTCCCTTCAGTGACTGGGCCACAGGGCAGTATTCCAACATGATAACGACCCAAAACACACCTCCAAGATGACCACTGCCTTGCTAAAGAAGCTGAGGGTAAAGGTGATGGACTGGTCAAGCATGTCTCCAGACCTAAACCCTATTGAGCATCTGTGGGGCATCCTCAAACAGAAGGTGGAGGAGCGCAAGGTCTCTAACATCCGCCAGCTCCGTGATGTCATCATGGAGGAGTGAAAGAGGACTCCAGTGGCAACCTGTGAAGCTCTGGTAAACTCCATGTCCAAGAGGGTTAAGGCAGTGCTGGAAAATATTGGTGGCCACACAAAATATTGACACTTTGGGCACAATTTGGACATTTTCATTTAGGGGTGTACTCACTTTTGTTGCCAGCGGTTTAGACAGACATTAATGGCTGTGTGTTGAGTTATTTTGAGGGGACAGCAAATTTACACTGTTATACAAGCTGTAGACTCCCTACTTTACATTGTAGCAAAGTATCATTTCTTCAGTGTTGTCACATGAAAAGATATAATAAAATATTTACAAAAATGTGAGGGGTGTACTCACTTTTGAGAGATACTGTATCTTCAAGGAATGCAATGGGAGAGCAATATAACTCAATACTATATTTAGGCTGCTTTTAGGGGATTCAAAACCTAAGAATAACCCCAAAAGCAGAGGCACACTTACATGGCAAATAAATCACAATATGGCAATCCGTATCAGATTGGTTACCTTTACTCAGGTTGGCTCTTTCAGTCCAGGCAGGAGGAGAGCAGAGGAATGACCCTCTTTGTGTCAGGCCTCTCTCTTCTGTCCCCTGACACCGTAGGCCCAAGTTTAAACACTTTATTCAAATCAACATGTAATGGCTTAACTTCCTAGATAAACTGTTCCACACACACACTGCATATACAGAGCCCTGAATATGTGTGTGTGGATCCCTATGGCACTAGTAGCTTGATTCCTTTTGAAGAAAAGATAAAACTTTGTGTCTTCAGCTAGCCACTTTCGTTGGTGCACTTAAACTCCTGAATAGCAGGGCCAAACAACACAACTTTCCCTGAGTATCAAGTGAAAGAAGGCAGGATCTTTTTCAGCAAGGTGAAAGGACAATGGTGTCAGTGTTCCTGGAAATGGATGACCTTATCCTTTTAGCCTTGTGGCACTACAAGTGTCAGCAAGATGACTAACAACAATGATATCTGTATGCAGTGTCCATTTAACTTCTTCTGTGGTGCAGTGTCCCTGTTTCCTGCAAATGGGCAAAAGCCCTCTCACCTTACCCTGCGGGCAAGGCCCAAACGTAAGCCCTGGAACAGCAGGCTCTCCTGGCGACCCGACTGGTCACCTCACACTGGAACACTTCACCGTTGGTGCAGGTGTGCCTGGATGTGCACCTGGGATCCCCCTCTGTCAGGCTGGATGTCCCAACTGGCAGAAGAGGCCTAAATCCAGAAATCACCTAGGAGACAGCATCTCTCCCTCAGGTCTGATCTCTTCCTCTGCCTCGTGCTGTCTGAATTCTCCTCAGTAAATCAAAATGGAGTCTCTCCGTTCCTTCCCTCAGAGCATGCTGGTCTTTTGTAGTTCCATACAGTTACATTTTAATGAGAGACTTGAGCCCTGGAACTACAATTCCCTTTATGCTTTGCTCCCTGATGGTAATTACTCTGCTGACAGGATGTGACACAGAGTCCTAGCTGACACTAGAGGGAAACAGTCTTGTTGCAACAATGTTGCAGAGTGTCTTTTGATACTGCAGGTAAGATAGCCAGCTCCCTACTACAATTATTATACTTATTTCAGACAATCCCAATAGGTATTCAAACAAATGATCTTTTATCTTTCATAGGAAATTACTCAATTTTATTTAGGGAGATAGAAAACAGAGTTAATAGACATACAGTGTAGGCTAAACAAAATGGAGGGCTTAGAGTGCCAGACTTATCTAAATATTATCAAGCAGTACAATTAGTTCAACTAGCAAAATATCATAAACAATTATATAATCCCTCTTGGATGAAGTTGGAATCTTATCCCTAATTTTCTGAAACCAATTACTCAATTAATGTGGCTATCAGCAAAGGATAGATCCCACTAGTCTTTGCCCATCCATTTCATTTTCCTTGAGTTTATGGGATAGGTTAAATAGAATCCACAAATTTATATTTCAACATAACGCTACGGCTCCAGTATGCAATAATCCAGCTTTTGCGCCAGGTCTCAATCCCCCCAGTTTTGTTGGACCAACAAAGGATTTATATGGATAGCAGATATATGCAAAAACGGAGCAATATTGTCAAAATGTGTTAGATAAATTCGAGTTACCAGATACTGAACGTTTTCATAACTGTTAGACCTCTTTTAATCCATAAAAATATCTTAAAGCAATATGTTAAATTGCAAAGTTTACTGGTACCTACTGTATAATGAAAATGTAATCAATGGGGCACATGTCAACATTATTAAATCACACTATTGATTTCTCTCATATGGTTACTTGGAGGCTTCCACCATTAGAGAATTGAGAGAGTCTATTGATTTAAAATCGAGGGGGTAGCCTACAAAGAGAACTGATATCTATGAAAACTAATAACGTTGCATCAGAGGTTAAGCGCAAGATGTTATCAGCTCATTAAATTTCTGGCAGGATCAACTGGTATTTGTTTGCACTTATCAAACTGATATTACAAAACATATTTATTGATATACTCAACAGACCAAAGGGAGGGAAAAAAAATAGATGTTACACATATACTTCAAACTAGCCTCTAGTAAGTCAGGTGTTTTAATGTCATAATTTAGTGAAAATTCTTTATGATAGCTTAATGTTAGCTACAGCACATAATTATAAACAGCATTCTACTACATAACTGGTAGCTTCTAAATAAAATATGAATTTATCATGAGCGTTCACATTCTTGTGCTATCCATATGGGCGTGAGTTTATTTATTTTATTTGCCGTATATTTTCTTTTTCAGTGCAGTAACTACAAAAGGAATATGGATTTAAATGGAACAGCAATAATAAATTGTCAGTTGAGCCGTTTAAAGCGTGAAAAGAGAAAGGTAAGTTATGCTTACAATCAGCTTGCTATGGGGGCACCCGAGCCTTGTCACAGCCCGGCCCTGCCCCTTTCTCTTCTAATTGGCTGACTGACTTTGATTGACAGCAGCGGGAGCCAATGGTGCAGCTCTGCTGTCTCAGTCAATGAGGAGGGGAGTTCCGGGCAGCCGGGACACTGCTGCAACATCGCTGGATCTAAATGGGGCTCAGGTAAGTATTAGTGGGGGCTGCTGCATACAGAAGGTTTTTTTATCTTCTTAATGCATACATTTACAATCACTTTAATGTTTTAGACCTTTATTGCTGTGTATAATTTGCAATTGTATATGTACATAGGACAGCCATATTTGGCCTTTACAAATGCAGGCTTTCATACCTGCTTTGCAGTGCTGAACAGGGATCATTCTTTATTGCTTCATTTCAAAATGCAAGTCTTTGAGTTGGATGACAATGCACTCATTAAAGTATAACTATAGGCAAAACTTTTGGATAGAGTGAAGATGGATTAGAAGACCTATTGCTGTCTGTGCCCCTATTAGGGAGATTCACCCTCTCTATTGGTCCTGTTTACCATTATCATTGAAAGTGAAAGTAAAAGAAAATTCCAAATTTTGGGTTGTCCCCAGAAATGTGATAGAGGGATTTCCCCTCCTCCAATGGAGACACTAGTTCTAGTGACCTGAGGGGCCCAAGTGATACCCTTAATTTGCAGGGATTTCCTCACACTTTGCTTTTGGCTATGGGACAGGAAGTGAAGGTAAATCTCCCTAATGGGACATAGATGACAAAAGAATAAAAAACTGATAGGGTTTATAACTCTCCCTTACTAAAATAAAAAAAAAAAAAAAAGTTTTGCTTATAGTTCTACTTAATTGGCTGGTATATCGATAGTTGTTATAGGGGGGACAGAATATTTGTATCGAGCCAGTGAGAGTCCTTTCAAGTGTTTAATCTACACATCTCTAGGGAAAACACTGCAATGATAACTCAAAAAGTACACTGACTGAAACTATAGTACAACACCCCCTACTCTCTAGGAGCAGTTAGTGAGCCGTAGTTACTGGGTGGGCTGACATTTCACACTTAGGGTAGAGTCATTTTTGTATAGTGGGGTTGTGAACAGATGCCAGACATTTTTGGATGCATAAAGTGTTCATTGACCCACCACACAGTAAACTCATGGGTGAGAGAGTGTTAGGGTACAGGACACCAAAAGGACACAGGAGAATCCAAAAAAATAGGTCTTTAAGGGTAAAGGACCTTTAGACCAGACCAACATTCTATGATTCTCGAGCACATGACTGTGGAACAGATGTTGCCAAAATTGCTTGGGCAAAGCTGGCTATTCACTAGTAGATTTTTAGAAGAAGCTCTCGTGCAAGTATTTGTACAAACATTCATACGAAAATCCTTTGTACTTTTGATTTCTGCATGAATGTCATTCTAAAGTACTTCCAAATTTATTTTGCTTTTAACATTAAATTTGGAAATAAATGCAATTTCCAAAACTGTTCCCAAACATACGCTGTTAGAGATTTGTTAGGTCAAGAAAAGTATTCTATCCTGCTCCTTCCAATTTTCATGTCACTGTGGTCGACATCGATTTGACTTCATTAATGAGTAGAAAATTGAATGGAAATTCTTGAAATTAAAAATTTGAAAAAAGTCTGCTAGTGTATAGCCAGCTTAAAGTATGAGACTCTCTGTAACGTCCAAGCCAAATTTAAGATTTTCAGGTAACCCTAGTTGAAGTTTCTATTGTCTGCTTCCTAGTTCCAAAGGGTGGGAAGGCCATCTCCAGCAGAGTAGAGTAGTGTGAGCCTAGTTCCCAGACTCAGCCCTTGTTTCCCATACACATGAGTGCCCTCCCTAGGCAGTAGGACTAGGAGGACAAAACATCCAAACCACGCCCTCCCCAGGAAGAAGCCTAAGAGGAGGGGAGCTTCACAAGGTTACGATCTAATATTTTTACACTTTCCCAGCCTGCACCACTGGCAGTAATCTTCATAGTGGTTGTCCAATGAGACATAAATATTTAAGACCCAGGATTATTGGATCCTGTTAGGCAATCCCCAGCAGCAAGAAGAAGCAAACAAGAAAACCGGGTTTCAGGAAGACCACGTGAATAAAGAACTATAAATTCCGTATAGTCTGATTATAGCCTAGCAAAGCTAAATTTAAAGAATCACACTTGCAAGGGCTGGGTGGTTACATACACCAATTTTCCTTTAATTATTTGGCATGAATTATGTGGTTAACACCTTTCTGATTATGCCTCATTTCTAAATGGTCTAAAATGGATTGCTATTTTCTAATTAAACTAAACAAATTAAAAATGTGCAAATAAACAATGTGATCCTGGTGCATCAAGCTTCTGTATTGGACGTCACATGCTAAAAATGGCATTTTGAGAAAAATTTCCACAAATAATAACAACGCTTGATGCATCACCCAGTAGAAGCAGGGCTGTTGAGTTACAGGACTTTTCTACATTTCAAATGCATTGCCATTATTTAACCACTTCAGCCCCAAGCCTATTTTTGACACTTGTTGCTTACAAGATAAAAATCAGTATTTTTTGGTAGAAAATTACTTAGAACCCCCAAACATTATATACATTTTTTAGCAAAGACCCTAAAGAATAACATGGCGGTCGTTGCAATATTTTATGACACACGATATTTGAGCAGCGGTCTTTCAAGCTTGATTCTTTTGGAGAAAATACACTTTTTTGAATTAAAAAATAAGAAAACAGTAAAGTTAGCCCCAATTTTTTGCATATTGTGAAAGATGATGTTTCACTGAGTAAATAGATACCCAACATGTTACGCTTTAAAATTGCACGCACTCATGGACTGGCGCCAAACTACGGTACTTAAAAATCTCCATAGGCGATGCTTTAACATTTTTAACTGTTCCCTGTTTGGAGTTACACAGGAAGTCGTTTGCTAGAATTATTGTTCTCACTCTAACGATCGCGGTGGTACCTCACATGTGTGATTTGTACACCGTTTACATTTGTGGGCACGACTTACATATGCATTTTCTTTGGTGCATGAGCTTGCTGGACCGGGGCGCTTTAAAACATTTTTTTCTTATTTATTTTATAATAATAATATATAACACTGTCCCTTTAAAAAAAATCTGATCACTTTTATTGCTGTCACAAGGAATGTAAACATCCCTTGGGATAGTAATAGGCGGTGACAGGTACTCTTTATGGAGCAATCAGGGGTCTAAAGGACCCCAAATCCCTCCTTTGCACCCCAAAGTATTCAAAACGGCAAAGTTGGCATTTTGGAATACTGAAATTATTTTAAAATCGGTCCCATTGGCACCCGAGCAAACCAGAAGTGACTTTGAGACGTTGCTTCCATGTTTTCACATCATAGACCCAATCAAAGCCTTTTCTGGCTTAGTTCAGGACTCCACACAGCCGGCGGACATGCTGGATGGTCGCTCCGGTCTCCCAGTGGGATGGGAGACAAGGGCAGAGCAGGGGAAGGCGGGGGAGGGGGTTGTCCCCTCCCGCTCCTTATGCTTATGGCCAAGCGGCTCATTAGCTGCATCAGCTGTTATCATGAGATAGCAGACCGCTAGCTTTAAAAAATGATACCAGGGGTGATGCCTACAACTGCAGGCATCCCCCCGGTATAACCACTTCAAACAAATGACGTACAGGTACGTGATTTCGTGGGAAGTGGTTAAGGTATCAAAGTAATACATATATTATTTTTTTTGTACAAACCAGGCCTTCTCTTGGTAATACTGTCTTGCAAAAAATCTGTTCTTAGACCCCTTCTCTTCTCTCTCTACACCTCCTCTCTTAGTCACTTGATAATGTCCCATGGCTTCCAATTCCATATCTACGCCGATGACATCCAAACCTAACTCTCTACTCCCCATCTCACTTCTTTAGTCTCCTCTCGCATTACTAACTTTGTAACTGACATATCAACATGGATGTCACAACGCTTTCTCAAACTAAATCTGTCCAAAACTGAGCTTGTAATATTCCCCCCAACTGTGCCCTTCTCTCTGACTTTTCCATAAAGATCAATAATACAACTAATTTCCCCTCCCAGTCCCTCCCCTCATGCCAAGGTACTAGGTGTAATCCTAGACTCTGACCTGTCCTTTCAGCCCCAAATCCAATCACTTTAAAAGCTTGTAGACTTCGCCTTCGCAACAACTCTAAAATTTGCCCTTTTTATTTCATGAAAACACCAAGCTTCTCATTCACTCCCTTGTTATCTCTTGCCTTCACTATTTTAACTCCCTTCTCATAGGCCTACCTCTACACAGGCAATCCCCCTCTTCAACTTATCATGAATGCTGCTGCCAGACTGATCTACCTTACCAACCACTCAGTGTCTGCCACCCCTCTCTGCCAATCCCTCCACTTGCTTCCAATTGCCCAGTGAATTAAATGCAAAATATTAACAAAAGCATACAAAGCCATTCGCAACTCTGCCCCAAACTACGTAACCAATCTTGTCTCAAAATATCACCCAAAACATCTCTCTGCTTCTCCCACAACCTCCAGCTCTCTAGCGCTCGTCTCTTCCTCCCATGCTTGTCTCCAGGACTTCTTCAGAGCCTCTACCATCCTCTAGAATTCTCTACCTCAATCTGTCTGGGTATCTTGTATTCTGGCCACCTTTAGGTGATCCCTGAAAACTCAGCTCTTCAGGAAAGCCTATCCATGCCTCCACCTAACAACTAACTCTAAATTCCTCCATCAGCTCATCAATCACATACATGTTGATATTGCAGATCCTGTTCTGCTATAGTGTGAATTTAGAAAAATGCAGCAAAATCTACTTCTGTGATAGTAAAAGAATCCCGGTTGTCAAAGTGACAGCTGGTAAACGTGGCCACAGAGCTGAAGAGGGGGAGAAGGAGCAAGGCATTCCATAAATGCCCAATGTGTTTATATTAAAGTGGCTGGATAGGCAAAAGTTTTTTTTTACCTCTATTTTTTACCTCTTATACCATATTTATTATTTTAAGAAAAAAAAAATAACAGACGTTACAATCGCTTTAAGTTTTTTTGGACTCTTGTAGCAAGCACAAAAATGTCTTCTTTTTTTGTTTATATCACAAAAAATGAAAAACCCAGTGATGATCACATATCCAAAACTGGTCAAAAGCAGATTTGTCAACATTGAGTCACAAGGATACCAGTCTGGCATGTAAGGGGTGTCATTATTAAAGTTGAACTTTACCGCTTTAGTGTAGGTGGGCTCTTGCCATAATTTGGCAAGTACACTATGGTATACCCTATACTCCAATGTGCCATTCTCAGCCATGCTTTGCCTTTACTCTTTTTTGCCACCACTGACATCTTCTCACAGTCTTTTTCTGGGTCCAATGTCCTCTGGCTCTACCATTGGGCAGCCTTGATAATGTAACTGCACTGATAATAGATTTAGTTCTGCTTATACTAGAGGGTTATGTTCATTTCTCTCCCCCTGCTCTGTGAGCTAATACCTGTTTGCCTTCAGCATATGCTTAAAAAAACATACTACTCCTATTTACCACGTTAATATTCTAAGCTGTAAACATTTACAATCAAAAAGCGGTATCAAGGTTATCCCAGTCTTATCCTTGCAATCTATTTTTTTTAACTCAATGTAGGTTTAACTGTGGGTGAACAAAGCTTCCAAGGATCTGCACTTGGGAGTATTCCACCACCACATAACAGATCCTTACAGAAAATCGCTTTAATGTGTATCGAAACCCAATAACTTATATAACAAAACATTTTTTATACATTAATATAATTTCAAATATATATTTTATTAGTTTTTCAAAGAAAGGGCAAAGCCCACAAAAATATCGCAATAACATATAACAGAGGGGGTCGCAGCCTTCCGACATTATATTACACTATTAAATGTTGTACATGGAAGTTTGCGGGACATATCTCTTCAATATCATGCTTTAATATATACATGTATTTTTTGGCTACCCGGTACTAGAGTCCCAAAATACGTGAATATGGTAAGAGACCGGGCGGTCCATGTCCTCAGATGTCTATCAAATTTTTTCATGAAAAAATGTAGATAAGTAAGTAAGGAGGTAGCTACCAGAGAAAGGAGAAGAAAGAAAGAAGAACAAGTAACAGATAGGTGGGGAGAAAAAGAGGAGGGGGGGAGTTGGGAAGGAAAAAAGGGAAGGGGGGGCAGTTATATTAGTCTCCGTGTTTCAGAGTGGCTATGAACTGTTGATCAATATAGGATTGTAGGGTTTCAGGTCCCAAGGAGGGATTTACCCTCTTCGGAGTATTTAAATAGGTTCCAGAGAGTCCATGTTTTCTTGTAAGTTTGGTGTCTATCTTGGGCTGTCATTATCAGATCCTCCATTTTATTTATGTCTTCTACTTTCCGTAACCACATCGATGTGGTCGGTGGAGATTGCTGCTTCCATAGTAGGGGAATGCAAGATTTGGCCGCATTTATCAAATGGCACAATAAGGATTTTTTATAGGTTTTGAGGGGTATAGTAGATATGTGAAGTAAAAAAAATGCCGGGTCATTCGGGATCTGGAAATCAGTGAATTTTTGGGAAATGGTACGAACCGCAGTCCAGAAGTTTGTCAACTTAGGGCATGACCAAAACATGTGCAGCATCGTTCCCTCTTCCTCATGACAACTCCAGCAGTATTCTGATGTGGCAGGAAAAATGGCATGCAAACGTTTAGGTGTTAGGTACCACCTTGTCAGGATCTTATAATTTGTCTCCTGTATTTTAGTGCATATTGAGGACTTAAGGGAGAGACTAATCATGTTTTGCTTCTGGACTGCAGTAAAAGTGCATTGAAGGTCTGTTTCCCATTTTGTAATGCATGGCAAACAAGGCGGCTGGGGAGGTGTATTCAGCAAAGCATACATTTTGGATAGAACCTGTGGTAGTGGTTCTGTGTGTCCATACAGATTTCTTCAAACGTGGTTAGAGATCTAGTATAGCTTTGAGGGTTCGGGATAGTCTGAAGAAAATGGTGAACTTGTGCTGCGTCCCAGAATAAAAGTTTGAACGGGGCCATAAGATCCATTAACTCTGATATGGCGGGCCATTTATCTTGTTTTACAAATTGTGATGCTAATACACAATTGGAGTTTCTTAATGTCTGGAACGGTGTAGGTGAGATCCCAGAAGGGAACTTGGGGTTACCTAGAATCGGAGTTAAGGGTGACGTTTTGGTTGTTAAGGAATTTTGTAATGTAGCCTGAAAGCATTGCCTGATAGTGTTCCCTATGAGAGGATGTGATTTCAATTCTAAGGGAAGAGAGTCACTGCACCACAGCGCGGTCTGCAGAGGTATAGTGGTTTAATGTTGTTCTATTTGTGCCCACAGTTTAGAGTCCCTATGAGGGCGCCAATCTATAACTCCACCCAAGTGGACTGCCTGATAGTATTTCCTGATGTCTGGTAGTGCTAGTCCTCCATAATGTTTTGGTATGGAAAGTTGGGTTCTTGGGATGCAGGGTTTTTTATGTGCCCAAACGAAGCGAGTGAAAAGAGTTTGTACTTGTTTGAAGTATGTGGGGGGTATCTTAATCGGTAGGGCCTGGAAGAGGTATAGAAATTTTGGAAGTATACTCATTTTGAGTAAGTTGCACCGCCCAAACCATGAGTGTATACCCTTATTCCATTTGTCTAGCAATATCCTGGTCTTTGCCAGTAGAGGGGGGAAATTACTCTCATATATGAGACAGATCCGATGGTATGTTCGTACCCAAGTAAGTCAAGGAGGAGGATGTCCATCTGAATCTGAAATTTGTTTGTAAGTTTGGAAGACTATACACTGGTATTGATATCCCCATGGCTTCAGATTTAGTGAAATTTATTTTTAGGTTTCCCATATGTCTCGAATTCTTTGAGAAGATTTGGCAAGGACACTCCTGGGTTGGTCAGTGAAAAGAGCAGATCATCTGCATAAGCCAATATCTTGTGTTGCAAAGGACCAACTGATATTCCTTGGATGTCGGGGTTTAATCTGATTTTAGATAGAAAGGTTTCTAGGGAGAGAGCAAATAGGAGAGGGGATAAAGGGCATCCTTGTCTTGTCCCGTTTGTTATTGGGAAGGGGTCCGATAAGACTCCATTTGCCTTTACTTGGGCTGTTGGGTTAGAATATATTCCGGCTATTCAGTTGAGCATCACCTCCCCCAGACCAATATGTCTGAGTACCGCAAACATAAATGACCAGTCTACCCGGTCAAATGCCTTTTCAGTGTCGGTATTTATAAAAACACATGGGATTTTCTTAGACCGTGTGACGTATAATAGATTCCATTAATATAATTTCAAGCTATTTTCATTTTTTTCAAAAATCTAAAGCTTTCATTAAAATAATATCTAGTGATCCATGAAGACCCTATTCAGGCACTTCCTGTAATGCGGTCAAAGATCTCTCCCCCTATGCCACCCCTACACAATGGGTCAGGAAGCTGGTTCAGAGCAATGATGTACAGTGGATGCAGCAGATGCCATGGGGGAGTGTAAGTAGACAGGAAGTGACTGAAAAAGGCTGGGTGAGATCAGCAGCACCGAGGTGAGAAAGGATGGAATAAATGTAAAAACAGTATTTTATGGAAAAAGCATGGTAGTTTATGATATACAGGCTCTGATAGGTCATAGTCATAAAATCCTCAGCCCAACAATGAGTCATACGTTTGCATAATTTAGGACACAGTGAAACACATTTTTATATGTCTATAGACAGGTTGCCAATTTTTCAATTACTTTATGACTTGTTTTGCAAGTCTGAGTAGGTAGCTGAGCAGGTCAAGTAAGAGCTCAGAGCCATGGTAAAACACCTACAGAGAAAATGGCTATCTCTATAAGGACTTTCATGAAGATACAGCTGCAACATTGTAAGCAATCTGGATTTGCTGCTGCTTTCTGCCAAGCTGGCAGGGTGCACTTATACCTGTCTGTAGGAGAAACTTGGGCATATGTCACAGATACTTTAGGCCTGAGGCCCACCACTTTGAATAAAAAGTGTCAACATGTGGGGGAGATTTACTAACTCTGGTGCACACAGAATCTGGTGCATAGCAACCAATCAGCTTCTAACGTCAGCTTGTTCAATTAAGCTTTGACAATAAAACCTGGAAGCTGATTGGTTACTATGTACACCAGATTCTGTGTGAACCAATTTTTAGTAAATCTCCCCCACATTGTTTTCCAATAGTTTACGTGAAGTAACGAGGCAACCTTCTGTACAGCCATTTCTACACATCAGACATCCAGTACATTTAATGTCAGTGCAGACACTTCAGAACTAAGAAAGTTTAGACAATTCTCCCATTCTCTCTCCGCTGTGAGTCCAGCTATTGTGGGTCCTTATCCAAAGCCTCCTGTCAGTTCATCCCTGAAGGGCCCTCTCTCCTGTCTAGTACCAACAACAGAAAATTTCCAAGCACACTTACAAGTTAGGTTGCAAAAAAAAAAAAAACCCAGATTAGCCATGTTAACCTCCCTGGCGGTATGATTATTTCAGATTTTAGGTGCTGAAAGTGGTACAACTATTTTGCATGGAAATTTGGCATTTTATATTGTAGGCTTGTAATTCTTAACAATAACACACTTAAATCTGTCCACCAAGAGTATAGTAGATATCCCGGGTATGATGAAGTTTGAAACACAAAAACATAAATTATAATATAATAAATAAATATAAATAATTAAAAAAAATAATATCATAATAATAAAATAAATTTCCCCACAATTCACTATCGCTCATTTCTGCAAGTGTTCTAATTTACTATTGCTGTTTTCTAGCTGGTCTAAAGCCACTTTTGACGTGAAGGGACACTTTTTGGTTGCTATGGACAATCTCCAGTTTCCAGGCAGAAGGAACAGTATATATCATATAAAACTGCAT
The DNA here is from genome assembly GCF_042186555.1 of Aquarana catesbeiana. NCBI lineage: Eukaryota > Metazoa > Chordata > Amphibia > Anura > Ranidae > Aquarana > Aquarana catesbeiana. Next base: position 273,567,688 of record NC_133326.1, read on the forward strand.
GCAGGGCATTGGACAAAGCACTGGGGACAAAAAGAATGTGAAATAATTTCATACAGTACTGTAATCTGTAAGATTGCAGTACTGTATGTGTTATAATTTTGGCACAGAGAGGCTTCGGAGGAGACAGAGCCCGCAGACACAGCGGGGGAGACATTACAGGATCCTGGGGACAAGGTAAGAAACACTGCACCAGGATCCTGCAATGTAATCCCCAGTGTGGCTCTGGGTTACCGCTAATGGTGCTGAAATTTACCCCCGAGCCACACTCGGGAAAACCACCAGGGAGGTTAAAAACAGAGGGTTTAATTGGACACATTTGCAAATATATGTGAAAGCCACAGTGCCTTGTCAAGGCTCCTCTGTATACTGTGGCCTGTGGCCCTAACTTTATAGTTTTGAGAGTCTCCAAGTTGGAGCACATATAGCATTGGATAAATTAAGGGCAGATTTGCCTTGAGGGAGCAAACTCCTCCTTAAAGGCACAGGGACGCACTGGATGCCCAGCAAAAGCACAAAGGCAGCTGAAGGCATCCAATGTGTCCCCATGCCAAATTTAGCCGACAAGCGTTGCATATAAGTGACAACCATCCTAATCTATAAACTAGCCTTTACAGTAAGGTACACATGGAAGGGCTTTGCACATTACAAACAGCTCTCTCCTGCCTAGGTCACAAACCTATATAATGTAAGTCAGAGGTGACCTGTTCCCATACTCCCATCTGACTAGAGCTCCACCCACCACAGTTTTTAAAAGTGTACTGACACCACCCACCAACCATCAAGGAGAGGGGCCTCATTAAAAGGGAAACCAACTTTTGCTTACACTCTCTCCCTGTTGTCATTGGTATGTCCCTGTGCCTGTGGGTATCACAAATTTGGGAGAAACTGGCCTGAACCACACACTTAAATAACATATTACAGAAGGCATATATAACAATATACCGACCTGGTATGAAGCTTAAAACATGTTGCAAACTTTAGAACATGAAAATACACAGTATGCTTAAAAAAACAGGGAGGGAAAACATTACACCATGACAGAGCACATATACAAGCATAGGTAATAATTGGGTAGAAAACAAAATAGAAGAGTCTGGATGGCCGCACTTCCGTGGAAAAAGCACCTTTATTGTAGTGAAGGACCCAGGTTACATGAAGATAGCTAAGTTACTTAGCTATGAGTAAGCATCTGTTGATGTGAAACGCGTTAGCTAGCAGTTGTCCTGTGTATCCATCTTCATGTAACCTGGGTCCTTCACTACAATAAAGGTGCTTTTTCCACGGAAGTGCGGCCATCCAGACTCTTCTATTTTGTTTTCTACTCATCGTGCAGAGCCAGCAGCTGTGAGGCTGAGGGAGGACCTATTGTTTAGAAGTGGTTATCCTGTGAGCGGCTTGCCTATTTTCTTCATAGGTAATAATTGGGTTTAGGGTAATCCCACCACTCTTCAGTCACAGGATGTTGCCTGTGAACGTAATGCTGGATGTCATCTCCTTCCGACCGAGACAACAACACTTTGTCCATGTGAATGTGAAACCATAGGCAACAGCGATGGAATTCCTGAGTAGTCAGGGAATTTCTGACAAGGTACTGCTGACATTTTGGCACCTTTAAATGCTCCCAAACAGCAGTCTCATATGTCTTTTGCAATTCGGCTTCCACGAGTTTGAACAGGGCTTCTGGAATGTATGGAAACCCAAGTCCATAGTTCACGCACATGGCAAACCAAGACATCCAGGTCAAATGGTGCAAGTAAGAGCTGGATCTCTGTTCTGTGGTGTCCCCCCCGACTCCTCAGCCCCTTTCATCTTGTCCTCAAAAATAACAAAAGAGCATTGTTCTTCTTACCTTGTGGAACTGGGGTTTCTCTTCAACCCCTTGGGGCAATGGAACACCCCATTATGCACCTGGTGCTTCCTCTGTAGTCACAGCAGCCACTCTCGGAGGATCGTTGGAATGCTGTTCTGCCTCCTGCACCTTTGGCACCACCTTGGCAAAGGACACAGCAGTTGCTTCGCTACTGGTTCCACTGGTTAGCAGTTGCTCCACCACAGGCGTCAACACAGACTGCCGACCACACAGTTTCCTTATCCCACAGTATTCCCCTCTTGCAAGGACTCTCGTAATCAGGGAGGACCTCATAGTGGAATGCCCGGCTGTTCTCTCAGCAGGCCCAAGGTGCCATCTTTGTCGTAAACTCTCCACAATTTGGAGAGACATTCAGAAGTGTCTCTTTCACTTCCTGCAGCAGATGGCAAACCCTTTTTGAGGAGTTGCCTACAGCCCAATATCCACTGTGATACCCTTCCAATTAGATGTGTGCAGTTCGTTTCATTCCGAATTGAAATTTCAGATGAATTTTCATTTTTCGGAAATTCGGATGTACAGAATTTAAACGAATCCGAAATAACGAAAAAAAATTTTGGACGAAATTCGAATTCAAATAGTTTTCAAATATTTTTCGAAATCGAATGGGGTTTGAATTTAAATAGTTTTCGAATTTGAATAGTTTTCAAATAGTTTTGAATTTGAATAGTTTTCAAATAGTTTTGAATTTGAATAGTTTTCAAATTTGAATAAAATAAAATAGAATAGAAAATAAAGGAATAGAATAGGAAAAAAAATGGGGGGGGGGGGGGGGCGTGTACGAGTGGCTCGTAGTATGGTGGACGCTTAGGACCAGAGCTCCAGCCTCCGTTCCCTCATGCGAAGCTCCCGCTCAGCTACATCAGCACTCACAGCTCCAGGAGCCCTCTTACCCGATCCCAAAATCATCCAGCTACCCCGCAGGCATTTTATGGGTAAGATTGGTGATCAGAGGCACATTTACCAGAGGCACTCATCACAGGCCGCTTTCAAGCCTTGCCAGCTCATGGATTGTTACCTGCGTAGGCCACAATCCCCGGTCTCAGGTAGTCCGGAGGATCCTGCAAAGTCAGCCTACTCACTCTCGCTCGTCGATCCCTCTCTTTACGCTGAACGGCCCTCACACAAAGCACAACCACTCGTACAGCCAGCTTTGGCAACAATGGTGACTGTGGAGGTTTTGGATTCAAAGCTGCAGGCCCTGCTTCAGAGTCTGACCCGGGACATTGCCAAGGAGGTGGGGAAGATAGCACATGAGCTCAGGGGGGAAATTGATCAACTGGGGGGAATGCACAGATACACTGGAAACCAAATTTGACGGCATAGTGCAGTATGTCCATGTTTTGGGGGAAAAAAACACTACTTTTAAATATACAATATCCCAATTGCAAATGCAACAGGAGGATCTGGAAAATAGGGAACCTTGCCAGAACCTGCGGATTCGAGGGGTCCTTGAATCCATTACAGATAAAGAAATACGTCCTTATCTCCTTGCACTGTTTGTTACTCTGGCACCCCATATTCCTGATATTGATTGGCGCCTAAATAGAGCCCACAGATCTCTGGCTCCTAAGCCGCCTCAAGGTGCCAACCCCAGAAACATCATTGTTCGTTTCCACTTTTATGAAAGCAAAGAAGCTCTCACCATCACCATTCGCAATAAAACACGGGTAGAATTTAAAGGTGCAAAAATGTAAATCTTCAGTGACTTGTTACCTATTACCCTGGCGAAACGGCGCAACCTACATCCTGTCACTGCACATCTGCAAGCCCACCAGGTTCCATATCGTTGGGGCTTTCCATTCTGCCTCTCAATGAGACGTTCCTTAGGAACTTAGGTCTTCCACCTTTCCCTGAAGAAGACCTGCTCCAGCTCCCAGACCACTCTCCACTCCTGGGAAGATCTGAACCTCAGTCTGCCAGAGATCGCGGAAAGCTTCCTCCACTCCACAGCGAGCTGCAACATCCAGAGACCCCACCAGAGGATCATCATCTGACTGCTTTACTACTTTATCTCTACACAGATGTCTCTGTTCCCACCTGTGTGTTTTAAGACTCTGGCTCAAGAGTCTGGACCCCCCTCTTTCTTTGTTTTGGGATCACCACCCTTGTTGACGCCTGTTAAACTGTTACTCGTTTGGATGTTTCCTGTTTGTTTCTTCCACAAGCCATTGGACGAGGCCTGTGTGTTGGATCTTACGGGCTGTCGTGTCCCTCTCCATGGTCTTGGGAACTGACCATGGACTCCTGAGGTGCATGCTCTCCTCAGGCATTATACCTACATTTTTTTTTTTGTTTTTTTATTATTTTTTCTTTTTGGTTTTGATTTTGATTCTATTTTTATTTTTGATTTTACCTTCTTTTTTAGATCATTTTTTGATCTTCTTTGGAATCACTATTGTGCTCTAACAGCAACACTTTTTCCCTTTTTTGTTATCTGTACTATAATGGTTTTAGTGTTTTGTACATCATGGTTTAAGCACATTTTCCTGTTTATTGACGCAATGCTTGCAATGTCTCCACGGTCTAGTCATGGCTGTCAGTATCATCTCATGTAATGTAAAAGGTTTGAACTCCATTCGTAAATGCCGGTTGGCATTGAAGGAGTTCAAATCCTCTAACGCAGATGTGGTCATGGTTCAGGAGACACATTTCCGTGCAGAGGGATCATTCAAATTTGCATCTAAGTTTTTCCCACTGCCTTTGTGGCGTCTGACCCTTCCAGCAAAGCTGGAGTAGCAATTCTATTCAGATGCTCCTGTTCCATACGCATCAAATTATCTTACCTAGACCCTCATGGCCGCTATGTCCTCCTGAGCTGTGATCACATGAATAGTTCCTTTACCCTAGCTAATGTTTATGCACCCAGTTCGGGGCAGATTGGGTTCCTTGAGGAGGTTTTTGATAAAATGTTTTCTCGCAACCCTTTATGATCATGGGTGGACATTTTAATCTGTGCATGTCTCCGACCAAGGATAAATTCGCCCTATTTCAAACTACCCCATCTCTTCAAGTACAAAAACTTTCTTCCTCGTTCCGAAAACGTATCCGAGCTTGCAATATGTTTGATACATGGAGGGTGAAACACCCAACTGACAAACAATTTACATTTTACTCCCCGCCTCACAAACTATATACGAGACTTGACCACTTCTTTATCTCTGCACCCTTACTGACGCATGTAGTTAATTCTGCAATAAACCCGATTACTTGGTCGGACCACGCAACCATAGTACTTGACCTTCTTCTATCTGCTCCAACCCCCAGAAAATGTCACTGGCGCCTTAATGAATCCCTCTTTAATATTCCTGATGTCAAGCTTCACTTGCAGCGAAAACTGACTGAATTCTTTCAACTCAATGAGGGTACGGTATCTGGGATCTCCACTCTGTGGGAAGCCCATAAGGATTTTTTCAGAGGTGAATGTATTTCCTCTGGATCTCGCCTAAAGCATAAATCTACCCTCCAATGCTCTTCTCTTTTAACCCAACTGTCTGCAGCGGAGGAACGCTTACTCAACTCCCCCACTGTGGATTGTGTCTGTGCTATAGTCTCTCTTTGTAACTGTATTGAAATCACTAGATTTAAGCAAAATCTCTAAGTCCTTGTTATGGGCCAGACAAAAATGTTATGAATACGCTAACAAGCCTCATAGAATGCTGGTCCATAAATTAAAGCTACGCCCTCTTGTCTCTATTCCTTACTTTCTGCTACAATCCGATGGAAATCCAACATATTGCCCTCGGACCATGACTAAAGTCTTTGGTGAATTCTACCAGAAACGCTATAACTGTTTACCTACAGACCCGAATTCTCAGTTCACACAAGAGAAATTGAATACCTTTGTTGCTTCCCTACAACGCCCACAATATCCCCTGATAATCGTTCTGTGCTAAACGCACCTATAACTGTCGAGGAAATCACTGAGGTTATTAGTCATTTACCATCACATAAGTCTCCAGGCCCTGATGGAGACCCCTACTCCTATTATAAGACATTCCTCCAGACTCTCGCTCTCCACATGATAAATGTGTTTGCCTCTCTGATGAAAGGAACATCCCCCACACCCAGTTTTTACATGCTTTTATTACGGTCATCCCGAAACCAGACAAGGACCCGACGATTCCTGATAACTACCGCCCCATCGCTCTACTAAACTCTGATTATAAATTGTTCACGAAAATCCTGGCAAATAGACTGTACTTACTGCTCCCTTCTCTAATACACAAAGACCAGGTTGGTTTTGTCCCTACTAGACATGCGGGGGACAACACCAGATGTACTACTGACCTCCTAACCAAAACTAAGCAACCTGCCACAGTGTTAAGCTTGGATGCTCAGAAAGCGATTGACCTCTTAAATTGGTCATTCATGTTGGCCATACTATCCAGATATGGATTCTCGGGTCCATTTATGCAGGCCCTTAAGGCATTATATTTTAAACCTATTTCCCAAGCACAGCTTGCCTCCCATTTGTCTGCGTTATTTCCCCTGAGTAACAGCACTAGACAGGGCTGCCCCTTATCGCCCTTGCTTTTTATACTTAGTCTTGAACCTTTGGCAGCAGCCATTTGATCCCACCCTGATATAAGAGGGGTGATGCTGAGACACAGGGAGTACAAGCTGTCCTTATTTTCTGATGAAGTCCTATTGACAATAACACATCCCCACATCTCTCTTCCATCACTCCATGACACCCTATATTCATTCAGTAGTCTTTCAGGATTTAAGTTAATTAATTAAGTTAATCAGACTAAAACTGAAGCCCTCCCTATACATAGCCTGACGGATCTCATCTCCCCACAGGGGGAATTTTAAATATCGTTGGTGTTCCCACTCACCTAAATACCTAGGTGTTCACCTGACTCCCTCATACTCCATGCTCTTTCAGGCCAATTTCCCCCTTTTATTTACAGAAATAAATAGATTATTGAAAACATGGTCAAATTTTCCCATTTTCCTTCTTGGGAGGATCAATGTCCTCAATACTTCCTAAACTGCTGTATCTATTTGAGACACTAGCAGTAATGATCCCTATGCCCCAACTGAAAGCACTTCAGGGAAATTCACTGAATTTTATATGGAACAACACTTCTCATAGGATAGCAAGCTCAGTGGTCCAGGCTTTATGAACCAGGGGAGGTTTGGAAGCTCCTGACCTATTAAAATGTTACTATGCTACACACCTGAGAGCCATAGCCTCTTGGACGTCCAGGTACACCCCAGACAGATGGTCTGACATTGAAATTGGGATCACCTCTCCTGCTCACCCTTGCTGCATGTTATGGCCATCCTCTGACAAATCCATCTCTCAACTGCGAAGTGTATGTTTGAACCCGATGTTATTCACACTTCTGATTTGGAAATGTTGCTCAGGTAGATACTCTGTCTCTTCTTCATGCTCGCCACTTGTGAACGTTATATTCAACCCAGAAATCCCAGACAGTTTATCCTATAACCCTATGCTACCATGTACCCAAGCTGGTATTTTTCAGTTACGCCACTTGGTACATCCAGTGACACGTAAACTCCTCTCCTTCTCTGGCCTACGATCCAAGCATAAAATCCCAAAATCTCTCTTTTACTCTTTTTTACAAATTAATCTTTTTTTGCCACCAAAATCCCTCATATGACTTTAGACATGCCAACCGAATTTGAACTGTTATGCTCAATAGGCCCTTATGAACCCCACCTAATCTCATCTATCTATAAAATCCTACATGCAGCTCCCCCCCGACTGAAAACAGTTATGCATACATGAGGAAATGGTCCCATATTCTGCAACGACCTATATCCCTAGGTGAATGGGGAAAAATATGGGACTCTACATCTAAAGTTTCACGGTGTGTGGCACAGAGAGAGACTGCTTACAAAATACTTATGTCCTGGTATATGACTCCAGACTTTTTACTTGCTCGAAAGCTGACATCATCTGGGCAATGTTGGAGATGTGGTTTATCCTTAGGTACCCATTATCATATATTTTGGGAATGCACTGCACTTATACCCTTCTGGACACAAGTTCATAACCTCCTGGGAAAGGCCCTAGATATACCTATCCCCGTAAACCCCACCATCTACTTTTAGGCCTCCCACTCCCGGATACACCCAAAGCTACTAGAAGATTGATGGCTTTTATTTTACTGGCAGCCAAACGTGCCACAGCTCAATGTTGGCTGTCTACCTCTCTTCCTTCTTTTATGCAGTTTCTCTCAGCCATAGCTGATATACGCAGAATGGAGCGCCTGACTGCTGTGATAGATGACTCCCTGCTAAGATTTAACAAAATTTGGGGGAAATGGGATATTTCTGAATATAATACTGAGACGCTACCTCCAGTTCTATAACATTATAACTTATGTACACATCACATTGGTCAGTATAAAATAGCTCCTGTTCAGTTTCCTCTTGATTTCACATTCACTGTCATATCACTTGTACCATGATGTTTCACCATTGAGTTTCCTTATATTACCTTTCATCTATTGCATTTATGCATATTGTTATGCATTCTTTTTTGGCTATCACTTTTGAAATGTACAATCGTTGTTGTATGCTTTGAAAAATGTAATAAACAAACAATAAAAAAAATACTATAGAAAAGAATATAACAGAAAATAAAAGAATAGAATATAATAGAGTAAAACAGAACAAAATAGAAAATAAAATAAAATAACATAATAGACTAGAATATAATAGAAAAAATAGACTAGAATAACATAGAAAGAATATAACCAACTTCTGAAATTTGAATTTCAAATAGAATACATTTGAATTCTAATACATAAGAAAAGAATAAAATAGAAAATAATAGAATAGAAAAAAAATAAACTATAGACTATAATAGAACATAAAAGAATAAAAAAAAATGAATAGAATAGAACGAATATAACCATTTACCAAAATTCAAATAGAATCAATTCAAATTTGAATAAAATAGAAAAGAATAGATTAGAATAGAATAGGAAATAACAGAATAGTATAGAAAAAAAGTACAGAATAGAATAGGAAGAATATAACCAAAATATATCTACAAAAATAAATTTTAATAGAATTTAATAGAACATACAATAATAGAACAGAAAATAATAGAATAAACAAATAGAAAAAGATTACAAATAAAAAAACAATAAAATAGAATAGAATAGAAAGAATAAAACCATTTCCCAAAATTCAAATAGAATCAATTTGAATTTGAATTGAATAGAAAAGAATAGAATAAAAAAGAATAGAATAGAATAGGAAGATGGTTATATTCATTCTATTCTGTCGGTTTTTTCTATACGATTGTGTTATTTTCTATTCTATTCTACTCTATCTTTTCTATTCTATTCAAATTTGAATTCATTCTATTTGAGTTTTGGAAAATGGTTATATTATTTCTTTTCTATTCTACTGTGTCTTTTAATTCTATTCTTTACTATTCTATTTGAATTTCAGAAGATGGTTCTAATCTTTCTATCTAATTATATAATTGTTTTATTCTATTCTATTCCTTTCTATTCTATTCTAGTCTGTTCTTTTATTTTTTATCCTATTTAGTTCTGTTTTACTCTATTATATTCTATTCTTTTACGTTCTGTTGTATTCTTTTCTATTCTATTCTATTTTTTTCTATTCTATTCCTTTATTTTCTATTCTATTTTTTTCTCCTCGGAAACTGGAAAACGATTTTAATTCAAAAACAATTCAAAACCTTTTTGAATTCTAAAACAATTTGAATTCCAAAGCTATTTGAAATTGATTAAAAACTTTTCGAATCTATCCAAATTCAAATTTGAAAAATTTGAATTGATTAGAATACGAATAAACAAAACTAATTCCAAAAATGAAATAAACGGATCAAACTAATTTAACTAAACAAATTTTTGTAAATAACTTCTAATGTGGTAAAGTAAATCGAGGTGTAGATACCTTTGCAACTGCGTACCTTGCTGTGTACATGTTCTCACAATGTCATCATTGTCCCAAAGGCTCTAACAACTGCGCAAAAACTGATCAGACAGAGCTTGCCATGGGATAAACTGGTACTTTTTTTTTAAATCTATAAAAAAATGTGTGCAGTAATTTGTAACAGTAGATGAAACATTGGCACACCAACTTTAGGTTTTCTAAAGCAGAAATATATAGGATAAGAATATTTAGGTGTTCTAAAGAATGTCTTCTGGGAAGTGACAGTTGAGAGCAACAGTTTTGATGAATGCAATTGAATTGGTGATGGGTGATGGTGGATTAGCTTACAAAGTTACCACTGTTGCAAACTAAAATTTAATGTTTGGACTGTGATTTGCTTCTTATGGAAAAAAAAAAACTTGCTGAGCATGCATGTTCAGATGTCTAAAGAATTTAATGATGCTGTGGGTGCCTAAATTGAAGAATATATAGGACAGCCCTCAGACATATATATTGGGGTTGATTTACTAAAGGCAAATAGAAAGTTCACTTTGCACATGATTAGGCATTCTTTATAAAGTGAAATTTCACTATCTACCTTTTTCAAACGATTGGAACACGCTCAACTGCAATTTGTCTGCGCACATAAAAAAACGCGATTAAAGTTCAACACAATAACTCATTTAAAAAATGAAGGAGGTATACCACACATATTACAAGGGTCATAGACTGGCACTGCCATGCACAAAATAAAGATTGGATTGCTATTAAAAAATGCATCCTCCCCTTTACCCCTCAAATTTCTGCCTCGGATTCAAAAATCATTCTACCCATAATCTTTAAAGCAACATCCCTTTATCGGCAACACATTACAGATCTTTCATCTGATTTCCTCTAACTATGACCTAGCTTCAATTGCTGGTCCTCTCACTCAGATTACAGATAATCCAGAGTTCAGTCCAGGAATGCAAAACAAAGTGTTCCCCACCACCACCAAGGGCTCCCCATTATTAGTCTTCCATTGCTGGTAAGCTGGACTGGTAAAGCCAAGACAAGATCTCCAAAGTCTATGCAATGTACAGGCATTTCCCGGATGGACATATTTACAGGTGCGTAGCTATCTTACGAGCCACAAACTGAAACATTACTTCTCTAGGACTCCCACTCAATTTGAAACCATCTGCATGGACGCAATAACAGTTTAAAAAAAACACTTCCCTAGCCTATTCTTGGCTCCAAGCCTCTATTAATAAGCAGAAGGTCAACTTCAAATCTAAGTGGGAATTAGCTTTAGGCAAGGATTCACTGACTCCCAATGGGAAAAAGCCTTTATTCTATCTCACAAGTGCTCTATCAGCACAAGACTGCAAGAAACCTCATACAAGCTACTTACACAGTGGTATGCCACACCTGTCAGATTACACTCTTGGTACCCACAAACCACAGATGTGTGCTGGAGATGTAGTGATGACGTAGGCTCAATGTTACATATTTGTAACATTTGGTAATTTTGAATTTCTAGAGAAATGTATGTGACCTAACTCGGAAAATAACAGAGACAAACATAGAGCTGGATACAGCTCTCTGTCTTCTCCATATTTCCATCCAACCCATTCATCGATACAAAGAATATCGAGTCAATCATTTGCTTAATGCAGCAAAAATTCTGATCCCTAGATCATGGAAAACTTCATATACACCATCTATTAAAGACTGGCTTTCAGAAATATATTTTGGAAGAGACTTTGGCTATCTCAAATGACTGATTAAAACATTACCACAATATCTGGAAAACCTGGATTGAATTAAAATATTCAGCGGACTATGATCGTCTTATGGGCACTTGAAGTGGTCCTAGATTTAGCTTATCTTGTTGATTATTGCAATGTCTATTCATTGAGATACCCATTGTAAAAGCGTACGCACGCTCGGACATCCCGACAACAAAATCCTGGATTTATTTCCGACAGATGTTGGCTCAAACTTGTCTTGAATACACACGGTCGCACAAATGTTGTCGGAAATTCTAAACGTCAAGAAGGCGGTGACGTACAACACGTATGATGAGCCGAGAAAAATTAAGTTCAATAGCCAGTGCGGCTCTTCTACTTGATTCCGAGCATGCGTGGAACTTTGAGTGTCGGAATTGTCTACACACGATCGGAATTTACAACAACCAGCTCTTAAATTTTTGTTGTCGGAAATTCTGACAACAAATGTCCGTTGGAGCCTACACACAGTCGGAATTTCCGACAACAAGCTCGCATTGAACATTTGTTGTCGGAAATTCCAAGAGTGTGTATGCGGCATTATAGTTTTTTTTTTATGTCTTACACCTCCCTTATAAGTCTTTGATGTTCTATTCAGTCAAATGAGATTTGTCTAAAGTGTATTTTATTTCATTTTGTTTTGATGTTTGCATACCTTTACTGTTATCTTGTAACCCTTTTCATATTCCTGCCTATTTTATTTATATACATCACTTGTATATTTGTATACTTTAACATTTTTTCAATAAGAATTATATTGTAAAAAGAAAAAAGAAGAAGAAATCTCACCAGATTCACTGAGCTCTGGGGAAATTATTCTTAGTTTTGGCTTTCTTACGACAACCCAAATTACACTGTCAGGGCTCCTTACAACAGTCAAATTAATTTAACTTAAACATTTTTTTTTTCAAAAAACAAAAACTGTAAACTGTAACTATTTAAATGTGTTAGACAGAGTTAAGTTTTAATTTGTTTGCTGCTTACTTGAAGTGAACCTGCCCCCAGACTATGCAGACTTAAATTAAACTTTATTGTTGAGTTTCAAAAAGGGCAGACAGGCAGGAATTTTAATGCAGAAAAGACAGTCTGTCTCTTCTACATTAAAGTTACTTACCCGTCTGTCCACCCACGCACGTGCAGCTTACTGTACAAATTCAGCAATGCTGAATCTGACCAAGCTCCCACGCATGTGTGACGTCATCCCCGCCCAGCCAATGACAGTGGCCAGCGATCAAGACCCAGAAGCCAGCCACCCGAAGATGTCAGTGGACGGCGGGGTGCTCGGGGACGCTGCAACTCTAGATCCTAGGAGAGTATTGTTCCACTTTAAGTATTTATGTATTTTTTACGTACAGTCTTCAAAGTCTGCTGATTGAAATGGTATCACATTAGTGTGACGTTTATGTCCTAGTGAAATAACAAAGCTTGTAGTAAATGCATGTTTTTACCTTTAGGAACAATTTATTCCCCTTTCAACTTACATTGTAATGCATGCAGAGGGAAAAAAATAGATAAATAAATGATAAATAGCATAGCATTAAGACAAGATTAAGTCAGGTTGACAAGGGCATAGCATAATAGCAACTTTCTTACAGGTTTGGGTTCTCTAAAAATCCAAATGACATTGCTTGTGCAGTAAATGCAAATGTCATCTAGATCATTCAACATTTGTGTAGCCTTTAGCAGAGACCCTAGGGAATTTTTTATGCCACACAGTATTTGCACAGCGGTTTTTCAATTCCTTTAAAAAAAATACACGTGAATTAAAAAAACAAAAAAAAAAAACAATATATACCCCAATTTTTTGTAAAATAAAAAAGATGATACGCCAAGTAAATAGATACCTAACATGTCATGCTTTAAAATTGCGCACGCACGTGGAATGGCGACAAACTACGGTACTTAAAAATCTCCATAGGCGACATTTTAAACATTTTTACAGGTTACCTGTTTAGCATTACAGAGAAGGTCTAGCACTAGAATTATTGTTCTCGTTCTAACGTTTGTGGCGACACCTCACTTGTGTGGTGCAAACACCGTTTATATATGTGTGCGGACCTATAAACTCATTTGTTTCTGTGCATGAGCACAGGGGGATGGGGGCACTTTAAATGTTTTTTTCCTTATTTATTTTATTTTTTATTTTTACACTGTCCCTTTCATTTTTTTTTTTATATCACTTTTATTCCTATTACAAGGAATGTAAACAGTAAACATCCATTGTAATAGAAATAAGGATGACAGGTTCTTTATGGAGAGATCTGGGGTCAAAAAGACCCCAAATCTCTCCTTTACCTTTAAAAGCAAAAGATGAAGAAAAAATTTAATTTGATCTTTTGCGTTAAAAAAAAATGTTTACGTCCCTCCGGTCCTCCAAGGCCATGGAGGCGATCAAAGATGATCTGTTCTTTGTTCACTTCTGTGAACAGCCAACTGCACCATTGGATTGTTTCTCAGGCGGTAAGAACGGTAAGCTTAAGAAACATTGAGAGGGGAGGGACATCCCCTCCTGCCACTTCTGAAAGCGATCCAGCAGCTAACTTTGTTAACTGTTCACATTTGCTGGTGTCCTCAACCAAACTGTCTAACCATCAAATGGCAGGAGTCATCACATGATCACATGTGCAGCATCATAGTAGTTACAGACAGAAGCAGCTTCCTTGGCTAAAAAGGATAGGAGGGTTTAGTTCCCCTTTAAGTGACAGTGTTGTATTAATGTTTTTATTGTGATCAGTCTAAAGTTATGGTCAGTGTACAGCTTTTCAAAATGTGTTTGAGATTAAAACATACAATTAAAGATATAACAGTGTGCTATGTATATAAACTTTAATATACATTTTTGTATTCCAGACACCTGCAAAAGTACAGGAAAAAATTTTCTTTGAACTTGATATACTCCAAGGGTTTTTAGATTCAGCAGAAAGAACTGTGTCCAGAGAAGCCAATCACAATGGAAGATAAAGAACCTTCACGATATTTGTATTCTACGTGGCAGTAGTAATGGAATGCAAAAAAAAAAAAAAAAAGGATCAGTGCCAAAAGGATTCCAACGTGGTATATCTATAACATGGAAATGAGGCTTTAAGTAGGCCTCCAGCCAAATGTTTTTTGTTTTTTTTTGGATAGAGTGGAGGAAAAGGAGAACCTCTGCGAGAAGTGGGAGCTAATCTCTCTAAGGTGACAACAGTCACCAGGACATTAAATTAGGGTTAATCTCTTCATTGAGTATACATAAAGTAATAAATACCTGAGAGACGTTCCAACCCCAAATCTACATAAAGGTGTGACTATAGTTCTACTTTAAAAGCCCAACTCCATGAAAATAAAAAAAATCACCCTTACAGTGCTACACCCCCCCCCCCCACACACACACACACACTGCAAGGGCTAACTGTTTGTGGTCTAATGCCCTATACACACGGTCGGATTTTCCGACGGAAAATGTGCGATCGGAGCGTGTTGTCGGAAATTCCAACCGTGTGTGGGCTCCATCAGATTTTCCGACACACAAAGTTTGAGAGCAGGCTATAAAATTTTCCGACATTGATCGTGTGTACACAAATTCGACGCACAAAGTGCCACGCATGCTCAGAATAAATAAAGAGGTGAAAGCTATTGCCATCTGCCCCGTTTATAGTCCCGGCGTACGTGTTTTACTTCACCGCGTTCAGAATGATCGGATTTTCCGACAACTTTGTGTGATCGTGTGTATGCAAGACAAGTTTGAGCCAACATCCGTCAGAAAAAATCCTAGGATTTTGTTGTCGGAATGTTCGATCAATGTCCGACCGTGTGTACAGGGCATAAGTGTAGAGGAAATAGAAGAAACTACTTATCTTAATCCTCATTCCAGCAGGATCCCTACAACTGGTCTCCTGCAGCTCAATTGTAAGCTAAAATCAGCTCCGGTTACACTCTAGCCTCTAAAGTGTATAATACAAGGTTTATGTCCCTCTATGGTACATGAAGACGCTGAGGCTCCTCCCACTAAAATGAGAGTTGGTCGAAGGGTTGGAGCTGGCTGGAGCAGGATGTAGTGTAAGTGATAGATCATGTACTGAAACATCTTACACATAACAAGCATGTAACCCATGCAGTGTGGGAAGAGTACACTCAATGGTGATTTTTTTTTATTATCATTTTTGGGCTTTAAAGTAAAGCTATTACAAACCCTGGCAATTCAAACTAAGAATATGATAAAAAAGGGCACAAGCTGGGGCTGTCTTGTGGTGAAAAGCACATATCAAAAAAAGCCCTCTCCAAAGATTACCTATTTAGAGTAGTTCTTCACCCTAGAAACAAAAAAAAAAAAAGTCAGAAGCTACAAATACTGTAGTTGCTGGCTTTTAATAATTAGACACTTACCTGTTCAGGGATCCAGCGCAGTCCTCACCCAAGCTGGCTCTTCAGGTCCCCAGGGTCGGCATCTTTAGTGTGGGAAGCTACCTGTGATAGCTTGCAGCTTCACAGCCAGATTCCCACTACCCATGTGTGAGCTGCTCTGTGCTTTGGGAATGGTCCCACAGCTTTCTGTGACCTGTGATGTATCCTAGAAGGTTGCGGGGGAAGGGGAGTTGAACTTCTGTTCGAATCGCAGTATCGATCCAACTGGAAGTCAAAACCAGGTACCCGATCCCCCAAAAAGTGTCAAAACGGGGGGGGGGGGAGAGACAGACAAGTGGAACTTCACTTTTTGGGTGAAGTTCTGCTTTAACAGTGAGGCCATCAATCAAATTAAAGAACCAATATAGTAACTTGGGAGGGAGGAAGGGTTAGAGTCTTTAAACTTAAGATGTGCATATAATTTTAATTACCTATGGGCCCTTTCACACCCACATATGCATTTATGATGTGATTTTCATGCGTTTCCGCTGTTTTTTCTGGTTGCCTGACTCCCTGCATGCACCTGTGAAACATGAACATATGACTCAAAAAGCGCACCAAAAACACAATCGCATTTTTGACTCGTTTTTGATCTCCATTAATTTCAGTGGGGAGATGCGTTTTTGGTGCGTTTTTGAAAAGTGCACCAAAGATGTAGGACTTTTCAAAACGCTCTGCACCCACAGCGCACTGATGTGAAGCATTTCATAAAATTTAAAGGGAAATATTTTTTCTTGCGTTTTTTAGCAAGGTAAAAGTGCAGCAAAAATGCACCAGTGTGAAGAGGGCCCTTAGGCAGACCATATATTATGCAAATTTCTTTCCTTCAACCACGGAGTGAAGGAAAGAAAGACACTCGATTCCCCCATCAACACATTCAGTGTTGATGGAGGAATCCCCCTCACTGTGTTATTGTATTCTGACAATGGGAGGTTTCGCTGCCGTCAGAATGCAATGAGCACTGCTGCTGGCTATAGCCTTCCGCAGTGATCATACAAAAAAACAGGCAGGCTTGTTGTACATAAATCGAATGATAGATCCACTTCAGTACAACCAGCTTGCCCATAGATGCATTAAAATTTGGCTTTAATCTCTGTATTTACTTATCACTTGACATGCCGTTTTCACTGGGATTAACGTATGATAATGCATCTTGTCATCATATGCTCAATTTGGATTGCCAAAGCTTGCTGTGACAGGGTTATTTTAATGTAAATCCATCTTCATGCACCTACCACCTATCCAAGGAAACCAAGATGGCTGCACAAGAGTGTTGTACTGAAGATGTTGCTAACTCCACTGGACGATTAGTCATCTGACTAAACTGAATTCTACAAAATTTCACACGCCTGAAAACTGTTTTACAACATTACCTTAACTTCTGCCATAATCCATAAGGAAGCTCATTAAGTTATTTTACAAGAAAAATATGTTAAAATGATGTTGTTGCTTTGTTGTTACATTCCTGCAATGCTGTATTTAAGAGCTGTTTATCTACATGGACATCCATATTGCAGAAGACCAACACATGGAGCAAAATGAAGAATAATTCAGCATAAGAAGAAGCTATTTTATTCACAATTTATATGAAAATAATTATTTATATTTATTATCAGTATTACAATATAGCCCCATATTTTATTAAATTTAGTTGTTATTTTGTGATTCGCCATCAGCACTAGTAATAGGGAAATCTGCTTTGGTTCAATTTATGGGAACCTTCAGTGGACTTTTAAGACAAATAGGCAATGGATTGACAAACAAAGGGCACAATAAGTTGGACACTCACAGGCAAATATGTACGAATGCAAAAAATATTTTTTTAATAAAGTTAGATAGGGAGAGTGTCCTCTATTTTATATAATTTTTAGGGTGATATGGGAAAAACACAAATTCTTTAAATTCCGGCTTCAGAGATGCCTTTAAATTTGAACTCCGGAAAACCTAAAAATTCTCCCTTGTAGTTTGGCTGCTATTGTTAATTGCTTGTTTATTTCTGGGGGACTTTGTAAAGCACTTTATCTTACCCAATCTTCCATTACTGCAGGCTCCTCTGTGCTACTAGACTACAAACAAGTCATCAAAATATTTTACAGACTCCATGTTCAGTATGTAAGCACTTTTACTAGCCCACAGTTTATTGAGGAGAGACCAGGCACATTTAATGAAAAACAAAAACACTTTTTTACGCTATTTTAGGGGGACAATAACCACAAATATTATGGCTTGAAAGAGCACTGGAATATGCCAAAATAGGAGACAAAGAGCATGATATTGCCTGCAGCAAACACTAAAAATGTTACAACTGAAGAGCAGCATAAACATTATTTGTGACACCTTAACAATGACGGAGCAGAATAATACACCACAATGATCCTGCAGGCAAAAATGCCTAAGTTTGGCAGCTGAGGAGCAACAACAAAACACTCATCTCCAAAAATTGTGCTGCTACCCCAAAATAGCCTTTAAAGATAAACAGGATGAGATAGAGACTCATGTGCTCGGATAACCCCAGTACTCAGGCATTCAAATGTCCAATGAAAGAGAACAAAATCAGGCACCACGCTGTCTCAAAAATAAACATGTGATTTTATTAGATACATCCATTAAAATGAATCAATACCTTCAATTATTGCCGTGTTTCAGCCTCTTACATAGGCCTTAGTCATAAACCATAAAACATTCAAGGCTGCCCAACAGCTCGACTGCATACTAGACAAGCTGGAGTCATTATTTCATCCTTGAAACCTAGTAGTCAAATAGGTCATCCATTGTAAGTATCCACATCTGTACTTCATATACTCATACATACTCAAAACTCATATTGTTATTATGGGTTTTGGACTCCCTGTGACTGATGCCTGCAGCCAGGACTGGGTGATATATCATGAAGAAAGACCCAAAAGCTTCAGTTAGGCAGACACCACCACCACTGCTCCTCACTGACAGGAGAATCCAAGTCAGGTTGGTCATGAAAGTGGTTAATGCCACTCTCTGGAAAAGATATTAGGAGATTCTGTCTGTCACGTACCTGATAAGAGACTGAAATGACAAGGTCAGCCTCTCCTGTATCTCCAGCCCAGGCCCCACTGGAAGTGGAACAATGGGTACTGAGGGACAGGAGGAACATGAGTGCCAGCAGATGTTGATAGGAGAACTTGCAGCAGGAGATGTTGTCCCAAGGAGACTGGTGGACCAACAGGTCAGGAACAGTAGCTGTGTACAGTAGTCTAGTCCAGGTTAAAGGGGCATTCTGTTTGTGCTGCAGGTTCAGGAAGTGTGCCTTGTCAGAGCTCTCAGCAGACTTGAGGCAGGAACACTAAGTGGTGCAGAGAGCTTGTACAACAGACATCCAGGCAGGCACTCAAGCGGGACAAGAAGCCAGGATCAGAGACAGAAGCGTGGTCACAGGAATAGCCAGGTTCATCAACAGGCAGACAGTGAGGTACCAAATCACGAGCAAGGCCAAGGTCAGGAACAGTACCTGGTCAGGAACTGGCGACAAGTCAGGAGCAAAACCCAAGATCAGGTCAGGAACAAGCCAGGACAACAACAAGGGAATCATACAGGGTAAATGCAGGACACAGGGAACAGCTAAAGATCAGTCAGCACAGAACATGGGCATTCTTTAAATAACCCATCTGGCGCCAACAGGAATTGTGCATGTGCGTGCACAGGTGAGCATTCTTGTGCACATGCACGCACCTGATCACCGTTCTTTGGGAAATAACACACACATGCGCATATTTACACACAACATGTCTCACAGGGATTCCTTGACAGTATCACAACACATCCTCATAGGTGTTTCGTTTTTTGCTCCCCTGTGATGGCAGGGTGAGCTCTTCCATTTTCACCCTTACAACATGAATTCAAAAAAGGTGGCCAACCAGTAATGGTCCCTTTACTTGATGGTCTGAATCCAGGAGTTCTTTTGCAGGTACCAGAGCATGAATGAGCCCAGCTGCCACAAATTTCCAAAGGCAGTGGAAACTGAGTTTTTAGGGTGCTGAGGACAACAATGTCCTCTGTTATCACACACCCCAACCCCCCCCCCCCACGTACAACTCCCATTGTTTGCTGCAGCATGGCCAAGGTCAAGTTCTAGCACATGGACATATTGCATATCAGGGGATTTGCAAGTAGCTGGTGTTGCCACATAATTTCAGACAGCAAAGCAGTGGCTAGGTACTGTATGTAAATAATACTCAAAATGCTACTGCGCTTAGGAGGACTCCCTCACCTTTCCAGAATAAACAAATGATTAAAATTAAAGAAAAGCTGCTACCATAACATTTAAAATTAGCACACAAAAAAGAAAAAAAAACTAATTGTTTCCTCCAGGCAGAGCTATTACATAAACATAACAATAATAATAACATACATAAATCACCCAGTGATAAGTGAAATCAACAGTCCACCTTTATAGTGAAAAAATATATAAATTAAAGTCCAACAATTTAAATAATTCCTGTAAGAAGTCCCCTTTTAAACCATACAAAATTGCAATATGTGCTTATTCTCCACATTCACTTCACCACGGTGAACAAGTGAGATCCTCTCCCCTTGTGGTTCAACACTCAACATCTTTTGCCCATCATTTTACTGATTGGCAAAACAGGCACTGGAAAATCCTTCCGTATAAACAGATCCTCATAAGAGTCCAGATACCACCATAGGTTGATATGCTCACTCGTGCTTAAAGCGAAAAATAGCCCACATAGCATAATTCCATTTAAATAGCTTAATTTAAATGAAAATCCCCAATAAAAATACTCACAAAACTGCAAGAGTATAATGCCCATCACATCACATTCAATGTTAGCCAGCATACCACCCAGGATTTTGTGGGAACAGATCCCTGTGTCTCACCACACTTGTGGTCCTCCCAGTTCACTTTACCTCCGGTCGGCATGTTGACGTCACTTCCAGTCACCATATGGTCCCGCCCTGATGCGTTTCATCATTACTACTTCATCTGACACACCCTCACCCCCTGTAACTCCTGTCCAATTTGGGCTGCCCCCTACTAGCTGCAAGCGAATAATCTCTTCCTTTAGACTCTCCATGATGTTAACAGGAGATTACCTACATTTATCAGCAGCAATGGCAATAGGGGAATTGAGGATGTGGTACTTTGGTGTACTTGGCACTGTGGCGATTTTGTGCAGTAAACTGGACTGCAATATTATGTAGTGATGTACTATTAACAAAGGACAGCTTTGCCTGTGTCACAAATAAAGATGGGAAGGCCTGAAAAAAAAACAGAAAAATTGGGGGAAAAACTTTTCTTTTCCATTTTTCCAAAGCCATTTTTTCAAGTGTGGAATATGTTCTTTTACAACAATAAATAATATATATATATGAGATGGTATTCCAACTACAGTGAGGAAAAAAGTATTTGATCCCCTGCTAAATTTGTACGTTTGCCCACTGACAAAGAAATGATCCCCCCCAACAAAATACATTGATCAGTGCTGCAGTCTATAGCCAGCAGCAATGATTGACTGGGAAAAACAGGACAGGCTGGTTCTACAGAAAACGATCAGTAGATTGACTCCTGTACAACCAGCCTGTCCATACATGGATCAAAAATTGGTCCCTGCTGAACCAACAGAATCTCGATCCATGTATGGCCATCTTTACTCAGACTAGATCTCTGATACAAGCTGTACACTCACTACTTTACGTTGTAGCAAAGTGTCATTTCTTTAGTGTTGTCACATGAAAAGATAGAATAAAATATTTACACAAATGTGAGGGGTGTACTCACTTTTGTGAGATACTGTAGCTAGGAGGCTGGGATCACATGTAAGTTTTCTCCAGCAGTCTAAAGCTGGCTATACACAGATTGAAATGTGGCCAGTTCAGTGGGGATTGGCTGAATTTTGATCAGTGTGTTACCATCTTTGCTCGACAGAAGTTGATCCTTTGAAGAGACGAAAGGAAGTCAAAGTCAAGGGGACAGGCTGGAAAACTTTTCTCAAATTATCTACCTCGTTTATGTGGATGGAGGAAACTGTTATGCCCTGTACACACGGTCGGACTTTCCGATGGAATATGTGCAGTCGGAGCTTGTTGTCGGAAATTCCCACGTGTGTGGGCTCCATCTGACTTTTTCCATTGGAATTTCCGACACACAAAATTTGAGAGCAGGCTATAAAATTTTCCGACAACAAAATCCGATCCTTTAAATTCTGATCGTGTGTAGACAAATCTGATGGACAAAGTGCCATGCATGCTCAGAATAAATTAAGAGACGAAAGCTATTGGCTACTGCCCCGTTTATAGTCCCAATGTACGTGTTTTACGTCACCGCGTTCAGAACGATCGGATTTTCGGACAACTTTGTGTGACCGTGTGTATGCAAGACAAGTTTGAGCCAACATCCATCGGAAAAAATCCATGGAATGTCCAATCAATGTTCGACCGTGTGTACGGGGCATTAGTTGTTTTTTTTTCTTTCAGCCTTTGTGCACTTCAACATTACCTGAGCAGCAGATGGGACCTCAGCAGAGGCAGACTGGGCATTAGAATAATAAAATAATGGCAGATGTAGGCAGGCAGGGTAGTAAACAGGACTTCTGCCATGGCAGCCTGAGTAGCAAGTAAGAACTTACTGTTATAAGTAGAGGCCCCTGGATAACAGACTGGGTATTAGATGATACCTCAATAAATTCAATCTTGCCATCAGACAGGATTCCAGTGGAGCCAACCTAGGTAACAGATTGTACTTTGGCAGTCTTAAGAATAGTATACACAGACCAAAAATCAGCTGGTTTAGCATGAACCAGCTGACTTTCGGTCTGTGTGTACTGCTGATTGTTCAGAAGGCGGTCTAATCTGTTGACGGGTCCTGCTTGAAAACCAGCATTCAATCAGTGCTTTCAGCCAATGGCTGCAGCCCTGATCAGTGTATTCTGATGGGGGTAGTCCCTCTTGTCAGAATACAATAGCTCAGTGGCAAATCAGTGGCAAATCACAGTTTGTGTTAAAGCAGGAATCTGTCAGGTTTTTTCTCGCTCAACCCACTGGTTGAATGAAAAGAAAACTGAACATGCATACCCTGCTTAAGTCTAGACAGACTAGACTGTCTGTCTCAGCAGCAGATTGAACCTCAGCAGAGGCAGACTGGTTAGAAGACCAGATGTCAGCAACAGCACATTGGTCAGTAGTAGAGGAATTCTGGGCAGCAGACAAGACCTGGGTGAGGCAGAGTGGATTGCAAATGTAAATTTGGTAAGGGAAGTGTTTGCACACAGCACTGAGGCAGGAGCAGACTGGGAAACAAGTAGTCAAAGCAAAACCTTGAGAGAAACAGATTGAGCAAGATAAGGAAGATCAAAAGAAACATGCTAGGTAACCCACAAGCTGGCTATACAGTAATATTTTGTTCAAACTTCTGTTTGAAATTCTGAAAAAAAGTTCATCAGAGCATTTGATCTTGTCATCACTGAGTGAACTAATATTGTTCAAAAGCTCTTTTTTCGTTTAAAAACAACAAACATGTTACATAGTTACATAGTAGGTGAGATTGAAAAAAAGACACGAGTCCCTCAAGTCCAGTGTGATTATATGTCACTATTGCATTGTATATCCCTGTATGTTGTGGTCATGCAGGTGCTTATCTAATAGTTTTTTGAAACTATCGATGCTCTCCACTGATACCACCGCCTGTGAAATGGAATTCCGCATGCTTGCTGCCCTTACAGTAAAGAACCCTCTACGTAGTTTTAGGTTTAACCTCTTTTCTTCTAATTTTAATAAGTGGCCACGTGTCTTGTTAAACTCCCTTCCACAAAAAAGTTTCATCCCTATTGTGGGGTCACCAGTACGGTATTTGTAAATTGAAATCATATCCACTCTCAAGCGTCTCTTCTCCAAAGAGAATAAATTCAGTGCTCACAACCTTTCCTCATAACTAACATCCTCCAGACCCTTTATTAGCTTTGTTGCTCCATTTCCAGTACATCCTTCCTGAGGACTGGTACCCAGAACTGGACAGCATACTCTAGGTGCAGCTGGACCAGAGTCTTGTAGAGCAGGAGTTGATCCCCTTTTTAATTCAAATCGTTTTATTGAGTTATAACAAAGTACAAGTAATAATGATGCAAGTTATAATATATCGATGAGTGTATATATATATATATATATATATATATATATATATATATATATATATATATATAAAGTTTCAAATAACTATCATTGTATGTCACCAGTTTGAACAAGATGGGTAAGGCAAGTCATCTAGGTAATATACTAACTGTTGTACATTCTTTATTTTACACTTTATAGAGGAAGCTCATCTTGACCAAAAATAAACATTGGTTTAGAACATATGAGAATACAACAATATACTCATTTTGGGATTAACTAACTTTAAAGGAAAAAAGTTGAGTAACTATATTTACTGTTCCTGTGAAATAATCATGAATAATAATCAAATATGGGGTAATAGTAGTGTTTTCTAATTTAAGGATTTTATATCCATCTATGGTATAGTAGAGAAGGTTCTCCAAATAGACCAGTTAGACACATACTTGGATATGTTTCCATCTCTATATGCTAGAATTTTTTCATATTCTGCTATCGTGTTGACCTGTTTAATGATCTCTCTTATGCTAGGTATTTCATTTGTTTTCCCTTTGTACATTATTGCTGAGCGTGCTGCAAATAGTATATGCATGGCTATCGATCTGAAGGAAATTGGGTAGATTAACATGTTAATGCTAAGAATAGCTTGTTCAATATTTGGTTTCACAAAGACCCCAGTCACTCTAGATATTGGTTTAAATATCTCTGACCAGAAGCTGAAGGCACACCCATACCATGTGCATTAAGGTTCCTACTTGTCCGCATTCTCTCCAGCAAAGGTTTGAGTTAGTTTTGGAAAATGTTGCCACTATGTATGGGGTATAATGCCATCTTAGGAGGAATTTTTGTGCCAATTCCTCATAGTTAGAACATCGGGAAAATTGGTGGTTACTTCTAATCGCTTTTAGCCACTGTTGGTCGGAGAATATTTTACCTAGTTCTTGCTCCCATTTAAACAAAGGGGTTGGCTTGATAAAGGTAAATTTAGAGTGGACTATATTATATATCATAGTGATTCCTTTTACTTTCGGTTGATTGGTATGCCAAAATTTCCATACTTTTTCAAAGATTGGCGTGTGGGTTCTCTTTATGTGTTGATAGAGTGAGGTAATCTGGTTAGTTTGGGATCACCCATTTGAGGGATTCTAAGGGGATAGGGATGTCAATGGATAGTAAAGTATCATCGCCTATTATCCTCATATACGACCAAGCTTGCATTGTGGCTTGTATGGTGGGATGATCTATGTTACTCACTGTGGGAAGTAGGTCAGAAGCCGTAAGGAGGGATAATGGAGATTTGGCGTGCATACAAGTGAACTCTAGTTGGCACCAGGGTTTTAAAGTGGTGCTGTCAAACCAGTCTTTAAGTTGGTCCAGGACAGCAGCTACGTAATAGTCATTTAATACTGGTATTCCCATTCCTGCCACTGATTTGTGCTTCCATTGTGTCTGAGGAGAACATCTTACCTTGCCACCTGCCCATATGAAGTGTAGCATTTGTTTTTGCATTGTTGTAAAGAAAGAAGTGGGTATGGGAATTGGAAGTGCTCTGAAGTAGTAAATTATTTTTGGCAGCAGCAGCATTTTATAAGCTGCCAGGTGGCCGGACCAGGAGAGAAAGTATTTTTGGATTCTAGATATCTCCTGCTGCATGGTGGTGATGAGTGGAATATAGTTAGCTTTGTAGAGATCGGTAAGTGGGGAGGTAAGTTTGATTCCTATATAGTTTATTGACTCTGTGGTCCATGGATAAGGCATTCTGTGTTGCAGGAATGATTTAAAGGTGTTATTAATTGCCATGCTCATTATGCAAGATTTAGAGGCATTGACCCTGTAGTAGGCCACTTTGCTGATTAAGAGGAGCACCTCATAAGCTGCTGGCAAAGAAGTGGCTGGGTTAGATAGTGTTAGTATAACATCATCTGCGAATAGTGAAATTTATGTTGGTTGCCCTGTGAGGGAACACCTCGAATTCTTGGGTGAGATCTAATATTCTCCACCAGGGGTTCCATAATTAGGGCAAAGATTAGTGGAGATAAGGGGCAGCCCTGTCTTGTTCCATTAGTTATTTGCAAATCTTTGGAATGTCTTCCGTAAAAACATATGCCAAGGGAGATGAATATACTAAGGCAGATATAGATTTTTGGATTGGACCTATCAGACCAAATTTCTCCAGCACTTTACTTAAATATGCCTAATTTACTCTATAAAAAGCCTTCTCTGCATCTAACGTGAGAAGCAGAGAAGGCTCTCACGATTTTTCCACTAGGTGTATGAGATTTTTCATTCTCCTGGTTGTTTCTGTAACTTGGCGGCCATTTACAAATCCCACCTAGTCATGATCGATTTGTTTTGGTAGTAGTTTTGCTAGTCTATTAGCAAGTAGTTTGGCATAGAATTTCACTTCTACATTTAGTAACGAAATTGGCCTACATTTGTGAGGTGCATTAGGCTGTTTGTTTGGTTTAGGCAGGGTAACAATTGTAGCTGTAAGCATTTCAGGTGGTAACTTAGCTTTGGACATTGCGGCAGCAAAGACCTGTAGTAGGAATGGTGATAGAGTGAAGCTAAATAATTGATAGTATTCTGATGAATATCCAGGAGATTTGTTATGGGGTAGGCTTTCGATTAATTTCTCAATTTCTGATTCAGTAAAGGGTTGATTCAGTTGCGACAATTCTATTTGCGAGGGTGTGGGTAAACTTACTGACTGCAGAAATTCAGATATAGTTTCTTCTGTTGGATGATGGGTAACTGGGTCGTTTTTGAGATTGTAAAGTGATTCATAATAGTCACTGAATGCATCCGCAATTTCTTTTGGATTGGTGACTTTGTTCCCTGTTTTGGGGTTATGGATATAGGGGATTTTTTGTTTAACAACCTTTGGTCAGACCGTGTAATATAATGTATATCTGACCTAACAATCTTCTGTAGCAAAAACTTGTCCACCAAAAATAAGTCAATGTGGGA
This sequence comes from Aquarana catesbeiana, assembly GCF_042186555.1. Lineage (NCBI taxonomy): Eukaryota > Metazoa > Chordata > Amphibia > Anura > Ranidae > Aquarana > Aquarana catesbeiana. Next base: position 273,594,667 of record NC_133326.1, read on the forward strand.
GTAAGTATGATGAACGTTGGAAAAAAATGTGAAATATCGTTCTGAGGAATGT